>NW_026894467.1:0-123994 GCF_032452875.1 Bos javanicus | reverse complement strand
GCATTGTTCACGCCTATATCATGCACTGATCAACACTGACTGCCCGCGGCACTGATCGCCTCGGATGATCATGCACCTTTGTGACAGATCATGCACTGATCACGTGGCTGATCATGCACTGATACTGACTGAGCATGGACTGATCACATGACTATCATGTAGTGATCACGTGACTTAATGGCGCTGATCATGTGACTGATCATGCTGATCATGTTTGCTATCATACACTGATCATGTGCCTCTGGGAGGCAATAAACAAAGAGCTGAGTAGGCACGAATCAAAACAGTCAGCAGGCAATAATCATGGAACACAGGTGTGAGGAATCATGCTGCTCAGCTGGCACAATCAAGCAGCTGAGCAGGCAGGAATTACGCAGCACAGCTGGCACTGTCAAGCAGATGACAGGCAGGAATCGTGCAGCTCAGCTGGCAATTGTCAAGCAGATGAGCAGACAGTAATCACGCAGCTCAGCAGGCCCAGATCACGTGACTGAGCATGCACTGTTCACGTGGCTGATCATACACTGATCACGTGATGATCATGCACTGATCACTTGGATATCATGCACTGATCACGGCTGATCATACACTGTTCACGTGTTCTGACCATGCACTGATCACGTGGCTGATCATACACTGCTCACGCAACTGATCATGCACTGATCACGTGGCTATCATGCACTGATCACGCGGCTGAACATGCACTGTTCACGCGGGCTGATCACACACCTGTCACGCGACATATCATGCACTGATCACGTGGCACTCATGCACTGATCACGTGGCTGATCATACTCTGCTCACGCAATCATGCACACATCACGGGTTATCATGCACTGCTCACGTGGCTCGTCATGGAATGATCACGAGCAACCATATACTGGTAACGTGACTGATCATGCAAAGATCACGAATGATCATGCACTGTTCACGCGACTGATCATGTACTGATCACGTGACTGATCATGCACTGACCACGTGGCTATCATGCTCTGCTCACGTGGCTGATCATGCAACGATCACGTAGCAACCATGTACTGGTCACGTGACTGATCATGCACTGATCACGTAATGATCCTGCACTGATCACGTGGCTCATCATGCACTGATCACGTGGCTGATCACACATGTATCACGTGACTGATCATGCACTGATCCCGTGGCTCATGCACTGATCACGTGGCTGTCATGCACTGATCACGTGGATATCATGCACTGATCACGTGGCTGATCACACACGTATCACATGACTGATCATGCACTGATCACGTGGCTCATGCACTGATCACGCGGATCATGCACTGATCACGTGGCTATCATGCACTGATCATTGATCATGCACTGATCACTGAGCTGATCATGCACTGATCACGTGGCTGATCATGCACTGATCACGAATTGATCATGCACTGATCACGTGGCTGATCATGCACTGATCACGTGGCTGATCATGCACTGATCACGTGGCTGATCATGCACTGATCACGTGCGCTGATCATGCACTGATCACGGCTGATCATGCACTGATCACGTGACTGATCATGCACTGATCTCGCGGCTGATCATGCACTGATCACGTGGCTATCATGCACTGCTCACGTGGCTGATCATGCCATGATCACGCAGCTACCATGTACTGGTCACATGACTGATCATGCACTGATCACGTGACTGATCATGCAGTGATCACGGCTATCATGAACTACTCACGTGGCTGATCATGCAATGATCATGTAGCTACCATGTACAGGTCACGTGAATGATCATACACCCATCAGGTGACTGATCATGCACTGATCACGTGGCTATCATGCACTGATCACGAGACTGATCATGCACTGTTCACGCCTATATCATGCACTGATCACATGACTGCCCGTGCACTGATCACGGATGATCATACACTAATCTTGTGACAGATCATGCACTGATCACGTGGCTGATCATGCACTGATACCGTGACTGAGCATGGACTGATCACATGACTATCATGTAGTGATCACGTGACTTAATGGCGCTGATCATGTGACTGATCATGCGCTGATCATGTTTGCTATCATACACTGATCATGTGCCTCTGGAGGCAATAAACAAAGAGCTGAGTAGGCACGAATCAAACAGTCAGCAGGCAATAATCATGGAACTCAGGTGTGAGGAATCATGCTGCTCAGCTGGCAATAATCAAGCAGCTGAGCAGGCAGGAATTACGCAGCACAGCTGGCAATTGTCAAGCAGATGACAGGCAGGAATCGTGCAGCTCAGCTGGCAATTGTCAAGCAGATGAGCAGACAGTAATCACGCAGCTCAGCAGGCCCAGATCACGTGACTGAGCATGCACTGTTCACGTGGCTGATCATACACTGATCACGTGATGATCATGCACTGATCACTTGATATCATGCACTGATCACGTGGCTGATCATACACTGTTCACGTGTCCGACCATGCACTGATCACGTGGCTGATCATACACTGATCACGTAACTGATCATGCACTGATCACGTGCCTGGTCATGCACTGATCACGTGGCTGAACATGCACTGTTCACGTGGCTGATCACACACCTGTCACGTGACATATCATGCACTGATCACGTGGCACTCATGCACTGATCACGTGGCTGATCATACTCTGCTCACGTAACTCATGCACACATCACGTGGCTATCATGCACTGCTCACGTGGCTCGCATGGAATGATCACGCAGCAACCATATACCGGTAACGTGACTGATCATGCAAAGATCACGTAAATGATCATGCACTGTTCACGTGACTGATCATGTACTGATCACGTGACTGATCATGCACTGACCACGCGGCTATCATGCTCTGCTCACGTGGCTGATCATGCAACGATCACGAGCAACCATGTACTGGTCACGTGACTGATCATGCACTGATCACGCAATTGATCCTGCACTGATCACGTGGCTCATCATGCACTGATCACGTGGCTGATCACACATGTATCACGTGACTGATCATGCACTGATCCCGTGGCTCTCATGCACTGATCACGTGGCTGTCATGCACTGATCACGGGATATCATGCACTGATCACGTGGCTGATCACACACGATCACATTGATCATGCACTGATCACGGCTATCATGCACTGATCACGTGGCTATCATGCACTGATCACGTGGCATCATGCACTGATCACGTGGCTGATCAGGCAATGATCACGTAGCTACCATGTACTGGTCACGTGACTGATCATGCACTGATCACGAATTGATCATGCACTGATCATGGCTGATCATGCACTGATCACGTGGCTGATCATACACTGATCAATAGATCATGCACTGATCACGTGACTGATCATGCACTGATCACGTGGCTATCATGCACTGATCACTTGGCTGGACATACACTGATCACGTGCTGGTCATGCACTGATCACGTGGCTGATCATGCACTGATCACGTGACTGATCATGCACTGATCACGTGGCTGATCATGCACTGATCACGTGGCTATCATGCACTGCTCACGTGGCTGATCATGCCATGATCACGCAGCTACCACTGGTCACATGACTGATCATGCACTGATCACGTGACTGATCATGCAGTGATCACGTGGCTATCATGCACTACTCACGTGGCTGATCATGCAATGATCATGTAGCTACCATGTACAGGTCACGTGAATGATCATACACCCATCAGGTGACTGATCATGCACTGATCACGTGGCTATCATGCACTGATCACGAGACTGATCATGCACTGTTCACGCCTATATCATGCACTGATCACATGACTGCCCGTGCACTGATCACGTGGCTGATCATACACTAATCTTGTGACAGATCATGCACTGATCACGTGGCTGATCATGCACTGATACCGTGACTGAGCATGGACTGATCACATGACTATCATGCAGTGATCACGTGACTTAATGGCGCTGATCATGTGACTGATCATGCGCTGATCATGTTTGCTATCATACACTGATCATGTGCCTCTGGAGGCAATAAACAAAGAGCTGAGTAGGCACGAATCAAACAGTCAGCAGGCAATAATCATGGAACACAGGTGAGGAATCATGCTGCTCAGCTGGCAATAATCAAGCAGCTGAGCAGGCAGGAATTACGCAGCACAGCTGGCAATTGTCAAGCAGATGACAGGCAGGAATCGTGCAGCTCAGCTGGCAATTGTCAAGCAGATGAGCAGACAGTAATCACGCAGCTCAGCAGGCCCAGATCACGTGACTGAGCATGCACTGTTCACGTGATCATGCACTGATCACGTGATGATCATGCACTGATCACGTGGATATCATGCACTGATCACGTGGCTGATCATACACTGTTCACGCGTTCTGACCATGCACTGATCACGTGGCTGATCATACACTGCTCACGTAACTGATCATGCACTGATCACGTGGCTATCATGCACTGATCACGTGGCTGAACATGCACTGTTCACGTGGCTGATCACACACCTGTCACGCGACATATCATGCACTGATCACGTGGCATCATGCACTGATCACGTGGCTGATTACACTGCTCACGGATATCATGCACTGATCACGGCTGATCACACGATCACGTGGCTGATCATGCACTGCTCACGTGGCTCATGCAATGATCACGTGGCTGATCATGCACTGATCACGTGGCTATCATGCACTGATCACGTGGCTGATCATGCAATGATCACGTGGCTACCATGTACTGGTCACGTGACTGATCATGCACTGATCACGTAACTGATCATGCACTGCTCACGTGGCTGATCATGCACTGATCACGGCTGATCATGCACTGATCACGTGACTGATCATGCACTGATCACGGACTGATCCTGCACTGATCACGTGGCTATCATGCACTGATCACGTGGCTGATCACACACTGATCACGTGACTGATCATGCACTGATCACGCGGTTGATCATGCACTGATCACGTGGCTGATCATGCACTGATCACGTGCTGATCATGCACTGATCACGTGGCATCATGCATGATCACGGCTGATCATGCATGATCACGCAGCCCATGTACTGGTCACATGACTGATCATGCACTGATCACGCGACTGATCATGCAGTGATCACGTGGCTATCATGCACTACTCACGTGGCTGATCATGCAATGATCAGTTACCATGTACAGGTCACGTGAATGATCATACACCCATCAGGTGACTGATCATGCACTGATCACGGGCTATCATGCACTGATCACGAGACTGATCATGCACTGTTCACGCCTATATCATGCACTGATCACATGACTGCCCGCGCACTGATCACGTGGATGATCATACACTAATCTTGTGACAGATCATGCACTGATCACGTGGCTGATCATGCACTGATACCGTGACTGAGCATGGACTGATCACATGACTATCATGTAGTGATCACGTGACTTAATGGCGCTGATCATGTGACTGATCATGCGCTGATCATGTTTGCTATCATACACTGATCATGTGCCTCTGGAGGCAATAAACAAAGAGCTGAGTAGGCACGAATCAAACAGTCAGCAGGCAATAATCATGGAACTCAGGTGTGAGGAATCATGCTGCTCAGCTGGCAATAATCAAGCAGCTGAGCAGGGGAATTACGCAGCACAGCTGGCAATTGTCAAGCAGATGACAGGCAGGAATCGTGCAGCTCAGCTGGCACTTGTCAAGCAGATGAGCAGACAGTAATCACGCAGCTCAGCAGGCCCAGATCACGTGACTGAGCATGCACTGTTCACGTGGCTGATCATACACTGATCACGTGATGATCATGTACTGATCACTTGGATATCATGCACTGATCACGTGGCTGATCATACACTGTTCACGTGTCTGACCATGCACTGATCACGTGGCTGATCATACACTGCTCACGTAACTGATCATGCACTGATCACGTGGCTATCATGCACTGATCACGTGGCTGAACATGCACTGTTCACGTGGCTGATCACACACCTGTCACGCGACATATCATGCACTGATCACGGCACTCATGCACTGATCACGTGGCTGATCATACTGCTCACGTAACTCATGCACATCACGTGGCTATCATGCACTGCTCACGTGGCTCGCATGGAATGATCACGAGCAACCATATACTGGTAACGTGACTGATCATGCAAAGATCACGTAAATGATCATGCACTGTTCACGTGACTGATCATGTACTGATCACGGACTGATCATGCACTGACCACGTGGCTCATCATGCTCTGCTCACGTGGCTGATCATGCAACGATCACGTAGCAACCATGTACTGGTCACGCGACTGATCATGCACTGATCACGTAATTGATCCTGCACTGATCACGCGGCTCATCATGCACTGATCACGTGGCTGATCACACATGTATCACGTGACTGACTCATGCACCGATCATTGGCTCATGCACTGATCACGTGGCTGTCATGCACTGATCACGGGATATCATGCACTGATCACGTGGCTGATCACACGATCACGTGACTGATCATGCACTGATCACGTGGCTGATCATGCACTGATCACGTGGCTGATCATGCACTGATCACGTGGCCATGCACTGATCATGGCTGATCATACACTGCCACGTAACTGATCATGCACTGATCATGCACTGATCACGGCTGATCATGCACTGATCACGTGGCTGATCATGCACTGATCACGTGGCTGATCATGCACTGATCACGTGGCACTCATGCACTGATCACGGCTGATCATACACTGATCACGAATCATGCACTGATCACGTGTTATCATGCACTGATCACGTGGCTGTCATGCATTGATCACGTAGGCACCATGCACTGTCACGTGACTGCTCATGCAATGATCACGTAACTGATCATGCACTGATCACGTGACTGATCATGCACTGATCACGGACTGATCATGCACTGATCACGTGGCTATCATGCACTGATCACGTGGCTGATCATGCAATGATCACGAGCAACCATGTACTGGTCACGCGACTGATCATGCACTGATCACGTAATTGATCATGCACTGATCACGTGGCTCATCATGCACTGATCACGTGGCTGATCACACATGTGAGCCGTGACCGACATGCACTGATCACGTGGTCTCATGCACTGATCACGTGGCTGTCATGCACTGATCACGTGACATCATGCACTGATCATGTGGCTGATCACCATGCATCATGACTGATCATGCACTGATCACGTGGCTATCACTGATCAAGTGCTGGCGCACTGATCACGGCTATCATGCACTGATCACGTGGCTGATCAGGCAATGATCACGCAGCTACCATGTACTGGTCACGTGGACTGATCATGCACTGATCACGCACTGATCATGCACTGATCACGTGGCTGATCATGCACTGATCACGTGGCTGATCATACCGATCACATAACTGATCATGCACTGATCACGTGACTGATCATGCACTGATCACGTGGCTATCATGCACTGATCACGGGCTGGACATACACTGATCACGCGCTGGTCATGCACTGATCACGTGGCTGATCATGCACTGATCACGTGACTGATCATGCACTGATCTCGTTCTGATCATGCACTGATCACGTGGCTATCATGCACTGATCACGTGGCTGATCATGCCATGATCACGCAGCTACCATGTACTGGTCACATGACTGATCATGCACTGATCACGCGACTGATCATGCAGTGATCACGTGGCATTGAACTACTCACGTGGCTGATCATGCAATGATCATGTAGCTACCATGTACAGGTCACGCGAATGATCATACACCCATCAGGTGACTGATCATGCACTGATCACGTGGCTATCATGCACTGATCACGAGACTGATCATGCACTGTTCACGCCTATATCATGCACTGATCACATGACTGCCTGCACTGATCACGTGGATGATCATACACTAATCTTGTGACAGATCATGCACTGATCACGTGGCTGATCATGCACTGATACCGTGACTGAGCATGGACTGATCACATGACTATCATGCAGTGATCACGTGACTTAATGGCGCTGATCATGTGACTGATCATGCGCTGATCATGTTTGCTATCATACACTGATCATGTGCCTCTGGAGGCAATAAACAAAGAGCTGAGTAGGCACGAATCAAACAGTCAGCAGGCAATAATCATGGAACTCAGGTGTGAGGAATCATGCTGCTCAGCTGGCAATAATCAAGCAGCTGAGCAGGCAGGAATTACGCAGCACAGCTGGCAATTGTCAAGCAGATGACAGGCAGGAATCGTGCAGCTCAGCTGGCAATTGTCAAGCAGATGAGCAGACAGTAATCACGCAGCTCAGCAGGCCCAGATCACGTGACTGAGCATGCACTGTTCACGTGGCTGATCATACACTGATCACGTGATGATCATGCACTGATCACTTGGATATCATGCACTGATCACGCGGCTGATCATACACTGTTCACGTGTCGACCATGCACTGATCACGTGGCTGATCATACACTGCTCACGTAACTGATCATGCACTGATCACGTGGCTATCATGCACTGATCACGCGGCTGAACATGCACTGTTCACGTGGCTGATCACACACCTGTCACGCGACATATCATGCACTGATCACGTGGCACTCATGCACTGATCACGTGGCTGATCATACTCTGCTCACGTAACTCATGCACACATCATGGCTATCATGCACCGCTCACGCGGCTCTCATGGAATGATCACGTAGCAACCATATACCGGTAACGTGACTGATCATGCAAAGATCACGAAAATGATCATGCACTGTTCACGGACTGATCATGTACTGATCACGCGACTGATCATGCACTGACCACGGCTATCATGCTCTGCTCACGTGGCTGATCATGCAACGATCACGTAGCAACCATGTACTGGTCAACGGACTGATCATGCACTGATCACGTAACTGATCCTGCACTGATCACGTGGCTCATCATGCACTGATCACGTGGCTGATCACACATGTATCACGTGACTGATCATGCACTGATCCCGTGGCTTCATGCACTGATCACGTGGCTGTCATGCACTGATCACGTGGATATCATGCACTGATCACGTGGCTGATCACACACGATCACATGACTGATCATGCACTGATCACGTGGCTATCATGCACTGATCACGTGGCTATCATGCACTGATCATGTGGCTGATCAGGCAATGATCACGTAGCTGACCATGTACTGGTCACGTGACTGATCATGCACTGATCACGTAATTGATCATGCACTGATCATGTGGCTGATCATGCACTGATCACGCTGATCATACACTGATCACATAACTGATCATGCACTGATCACGTGACTGATCATGCACTGATCACGGCTATCATGCACTGATCACTTGGCTGGACATACACTGATCACGCGCTGGTCATGCACTGATCACGTGGCTGATCATGCACTGATCACGTGACTGATCATGCACTGATCTCGTCTGATCATGCACTGACCACGCTATCATGCACTGCTCACGTGGCTGATCATGCCATGATCACGCAGCTACCATGTACTGGTCACATGACTGATCATGCACTGATCACGCGACTGATCATGCAGTGATCACGTGGCTATCATGAACTACTCACGTGGCTGATCATGCAATGATCATGTAGCTACCATGTACAGGTCACGTGAATGATCATACACCCATCAGGTGACTGATCATGCACTGATCACGTGGCTATCATGCACTGATCACGAGACTGATCATGCACTGTTCACGCCTATATCATGCACTGATCACATGACTGCCCGTGCACTGATCACGTGGATGATCATACACTAATCTTGTGACAGATCATGCACTGATCACGTGGCTGATCATGCACTGATACCGACTGAGCATGGACTGATCACATGACTATCATGTAGTGATCACGTGACTTAATGGCGCTGATCATGTGACTGATCATGCGCTGATCATGTTTGCTATCATACACTGATCATGTGCCTCTGGAGGCAATAAACAAAGAGCTGAGTAGGCACGAATCAAACAGTCAGCAGGCAATAATCATGGAACTCAGGTGTGAGGAATCATGCTGCTCAGCTGGCAATAATCAAGCAGCTGAGCAGGCAGGAATTACGCAGCACAGCTGGCAATTGTCAAGCAGATGACAGGCAGGAATCGTGCAGCCCAGCTGGCAATTGTCAAGCAGATGAGCAGACAGTAATCACGCAGCTCAGCAGGCCCAGATCACGTGACTGAGCATGCACTGTTCACGCTGATCATACACTGATCACGTGATGATCATGCACTGATCACTTGGATATCATGCACTGATCACGTGGCTGATCATACACTGTTCACGTGTCTGACCATGCACTGATCACGTGGCTGATCATACACTGCTCACGTAACTGATCATGCACTGATCACGGCTATCATGCACTGATCACGTGGCTGAACATGCACTGTTCACGCGGCTGATCACACACCTGTCACGTGACATATCATGCACTGATCACGTGGCACTCATGCACCGATCACGTGGCTGATCATACCTCGCTCACGTACTCATGCACACATCACGTACCATCATGCACTGCTCACGTGGCTCGCGGAATGATCACGTAGCAACCATATACTGGTAACGTGACTGATCATGCAAAGATCACGAATGATCATGCACTGTTCACGTGACTGATCATGTACTGATCACGTGACTGATCATGCACTGACCACGTGGCTATCATGCTCTGCTCACGTGGCTGATCACGCAACGATCACGAGCAACCATGTACTGGTCACGGACTGATCATGCACTGATCACGTACTGATCCTGCACTGATCACGTGGCTCATCATGCACTGATCACGGCTGATCACACATGTATCACGGACTGATCATGCACTGATCCGTGGCCTCATGCACTGATCACGTGGCTCATGCACTGATCACGTGGATATCATGCACTGATCACGTGGCTGATCACACACGATCACATGACTGATCATGCACCGATCACGCGGCTCATGCACTGATCACGTGGCTATCATGCACTGATCACGCGGCTGATCAGGCAATGATCACGTAGTTGATCATGCACTGATCATGTGGCTGATCATGCACTGATCACGTGGCTGATCATACACTGATCACATAACTGATCATGCACTGATCACGTGACTGATCATGCACTGATCACGTGGCTATCATGCACTGATCACTTGGCTGGACATACACTGATCACGTGCCCGGTCATGCACTGATCACGTGGCTGATCATGCACTGATCACGTGACTGATCATGCACTGATCTCGTCTGATCATGCACTGATCACGTGGCTATCATGCACTGCTCACGTGGCTGATCATGCCATGATCACGCAGCTACCATGTACTGGTCACATGACTGATCATGCACTGATCACGTGACTGATCATGCAGTGATCACGCGGCTATCATGAACTACTCACGTGGCTGATCATGCAATGATCATGTAGCTACTATGTACAGGTCACGTGAATGATCATACACCCATCAGGTGACTGATCATGCACTGATCACGTGGCTATCATGCACGGATCACGAGACTGATCATGCACTGTTCACGCCTATATCATGCACTGATCACATGACTGCCCGTGCACTGATCACGTGGATGATCATACACTAATCTTGTGACAGATCATGCACTGATCACGTGGCTGATCATGCACTGATACCGCGACTGAGCATGGACTGATCACATGACTATCATGTAGTGATCACGTGACTTAATGGCGCTGATCATGTGACTGATCATGCGCTGATCATGTTTGCTATCATACACTGATCATGTGCCTCTGGAGGCAATAAACAAAGAGCTGAGTAGGCACGAATCAAACAGTCAGCAGGCAATAATCATGGAACTCAGGTGTGAGGAATCATGCTGCTCAGCTGGCAATAATCAAGCAGCTGAGCAGGCAGGAATTACGCAGCACAGCTGGCAATTGTCAAGCAGATGACAGGCAGGAATCGTGCAGCTCAGCTGGCAATTGTCAAGCAGATGAGCAGACAGTAATCACGCAGCCCAGCAGGCCCAGATCACGTGACTGAGCATGCACTGTTCACGTGGCTGATCATACACTGATCACGTGATGATCATGCACTGATCACTTGGATATCATGCACTGATCACGTGGCTGATCATACACTGTTCACGTGTCTGACCATGCACTGATCACGTGGCTGATCATACACTGCTCACGCAACTGATCATGCACTGATCACGTGGCTATCATGCACTGATCACGTGCCTGAACATGCACTGTTCACGTGGCTGATCACACACCTGTCACGTGACATATCATGCACTGATCACGTGGCACTCATGCACCGATCACGGCTGATCATACTCTGCTCACGTATCATCATGCACACATCACGCGGCTATCATGCACTGCTCACGTGGCTCGCGGAATGATCACGTAGCAACCATATACTGGTAACGTGACTGATCATGCAAAGATCACGAATGATCATGCACTGTTCACGTGACTGATCATGTACTGATCACGTGACTGATCATGCACTGACCACGTGGCTATCATGCTCTGCTCACGTGGCTGATCATGCAACGATCACGTAGCAACCATGTACTGTCACGCGACTGATCATGCACTGATCACGTAATTGATCCTGCACTGATCACGTGGCTCATCATGCACCGATCACGTGGCTGATCACACATGTATCACGTGACTGATCATGCACTGATCCCGTGGCTCTCATGCACTGATCACGCGGCTGATCATGCACCGATCACGTGGATATCATGCACTGATCACGTGGCTGATCACGCACGTATCACATGACTGATCATGCACTGATCACGTGGCTCATGCACTGATCACGTGGCTATCATGCACTGATCACGTGGCTATCATGCACTGATCACGTGGCTGATCAGGCAATGATCACGAGCTACCATGTACTGGTCACGTGACTGATCATGCACTGATCACTTAATTGATCATGCACTGATCATGGCTGATCATGCACTGATCACGTGGCTGATCATACACTGATCACATAACTGATCATGCACTGATCACGCGACTGATCATGCACTGATCACGTGGCTATCATGCACTGATCACTTGGCTGGACATACACTGATCACGTGCTGGTCATGCACTGATCACGCGGCTGATCATGCACTGATCACGTGACTGATCATGCACTGATCTCGTGTCTGATCATGCACTGATCACGTGGCTATCATGCACTGCTCACGTGGCTGATCATGCCATGATCACGCAGCTACCATGTACTGGTCACATGACTGATCATGCACTGATCACTGGACTGATCATGCAGTGATCACGTGGCTATCATGAACTACTCACGTGGCTGATCATGCAATGATCATGTAGCTATCATGTACAGGTCACGTGAATGATCATACACCTATCAGGTGACTGATCATGCACTGATCACGTGGCTATCATGCACTGATCACGAGACTGATCATGCACTGTTCACGCCTATATCATGCACTGATCACATGACTGCCTGTGCACTGATCACGTGGATGATCATACACTAATCTTGTGACAGATCATGCACTGATCACGCGGCTGATCATGCACTGATACCGTGACTGAGCATGGACTGATCACATGACTATCATGTAGTGATCACGTGACTTAATGGCGCTGATCATGTGACTGATCATGCGCTGATCATGTTTGCTATCATACACTGATCATGTGCCTCTGGAGGCAATAAACAAAGAGCTGAGTAGGCACGAATCAAACAGTCAGCAGGCAATAATCATGGAACTCAGGTGTGAGGAATCATGCTGCTCAGCTGGCAATAATCAAGCAGCTGAGCAGGCAGGAATTACGCAGCACAGCTGGCAATTGTCAAGCAGATGACAGGCAGGAATCGTGCAGCTCAGCTGGCAATTGTCAAGCAGATGAGCAGACAGTAATCACGCAGCTCAGCAGGCCCAGATCACGTGACTGAGCATGCACTGTTCACGTGGCTGATCATACACTGATCACGTGATGATCATGCACTGATCACTTGGATATCATGCACTGATCACGTGGCTGATCATACACTGTTCACGTGTCCGACCATGCACTGATCACGTGGCTGATCATACACTGCTCACGCAACTGATCATGCACTGATCACGTGGCTATCATGCACTGATCACGTGGCTGAACATGCACTGTTCACGTGGCTGATCACACACCTGTCACGGACATATCATGCACTGATCACGTGGCACTCATGCACTGATCACGTGGCTGATCATACTCTGCTCACGTAACTCATGCACACATCACGTGGCTATCATGCACTGCTCACGTGGCTCGTCATGGAATGATTACGTAGCAACCATATACTGGTAACGTGACTGATCATGCAAAGATCACGAATGATCATGCACTGTTCACGTGACTGATCATGTACTGATCACGTGACTGATCATGCACTGACCACGTGGCTATCATGCTCTGCTCACGTGGCTGATCATGCAACGATCACGTGGCAACCATGTACTGGTCACTGATCATGCACTGATCACGTAATTGATCCTGCACTGATCACGTGGCTCATCATGCACTGATCACGTGGCTGATCACACATGATCACGTGACTGATCATGCACTGATCACGTGGCTCTCATGCACTGATCACGTGGCTGTCATGCACTGATCACGTGGATATCATGCACTGATCATGTGGCTGATCACACACTGTATCACATGACTGATCATGCACTGATCACGGCTGATCATGCACTGATCACGTGGCTATCATGCACTGATCACGTGGCTATCATGCACTGATCACGTGGCTGATCATGCAATGATCACGTAGCTACCATGTACTGGTCACGTGACTGATCATGCACTGATCACGTACTGATCATGCACTGATCACGTGGCTGATCATGCACTGATCACGTGGCTGATCATGCACTGATCACGTGACTGATCATGCACTGATCACGTGACTGATCATGCACTGATCACGTGGTCATGCACTGATCACGTGGCTGATCACTGACCACGGCCTGGTCATGCACTGATCACGTGGCTGATCATGCACTGATCACGTGACTGATCATGCACTGATCACGTGGCTGATCATGCACTGATCACGTGGCTATCATGCACTGCTCACGTGGCTGATCATGCCATGATCACGCAGCTACCATGTACTGGTCACATGACTGATCATGCACTGATCACGTGACTGATCATGCAGTGATCACGTGGCTATCATGAACTACTCACGTGGCTGATCATGCATGATCATGTAGCTACCATGTACAGGTCACGTGAATGATCATACACCCATCAGGTGACTGATCATGCACTGATCACGTGGCTATCATGCACTGATCACAGACTGATCATGCACTGTTCACGCCTATATCATGCACTGATCACATGACTGCCCGCACTGATCACGCGGATGATCATACACTAATCTTGTGACAGATCATGCACTGATCACGTGGCTGATCATGCACTGATACCGTGACTGAGCATGGACTGATCACATGACTATCATGTAGTGATCACGTGACTTAATGGCGCTGATCATGTGACTGATCATGCGCTGATCATGTTTGCTATCATACACTGATCATGTGCCTCTGGAGGCAATAAACAAAGAGCTGAGTAGGCACGAATCAAACAGTCAGCAGGCAATAATCATGGAACTCAGGTGTGAGGAATCATGCTGCTCAGCTGGCAATAATCAAGCAGCTGAGCAGGCAGGAATTACGCAGCACAGCTGGCAATTGTCAAGCAGATGACAGGCAGGAATCGTGCAGCTCAGCTGGCAATTGTCAAGCAGATGAGCAGACAGTAATCACGCAGCTCAGCAGGCCCAGATCACGTGACTGAGCATGCACTGTTCACGTGGCTGATCATACACTGATCACGTGATGATCATGCACTGATCACTTGGATATCATGCACTGATCACGTGGCTGATCATACACTGTTCACGCGTCTGACCATGCACTGATCACGTGGCTGATCATACACTGCTCACGTAACTGATCATGCACTGATCACGTGGCTATCATGCACTGATCACGTGGCTGAACATGCACTGTTCACGTGGCTGATCACACACCTGTCACGTGACATATCATGCACTGATCACGGCACTCATGCACTGATCACGTGGCTGATCATACTCTGCTCACGTAACTCATGCACACATCACGTGGCTATCATGCACTGCTCACGTGGCTCGTCATGGAATGATCACCATATACTGGTCACGTGACTGATCATGCAAAGATCACGTAAATGATCATGCACTGTTCACGTGACTGATCATGTACTGATCACGTGACTGATCATGCACTGATCACGTGGCTATCATGCACTGCTCACGTGGCTGATCATGCAACGATCACGTAGCAACCATGTACTGGTCACGCGACTGATCATGCACTGATCACGTAATTGATCCTGCACTGATCACGTGGCTCATCATGCACTGATCACGTGGCTGATCACACATGTATCACGTGACTGATCATGCACTGATCACGTGGCTATCATGCACTGATCACGTGGCTGTCATGCACTGATCACGTGGATATCATGCACTGATCACGTGGCTGATCACACACGTATCACATGACTGATCATGCACTGATCACGTGGCTATCATGCACTGATCACGTGGCTATCATGCACTGATGGCTGATCATGCAATGATCACGAGCTATGTACTGGTCACGTGACTGATCATGCACTGATCACGAATTGATCATGCACTGATCACGTGGCTGATCATGCACTGATCACGTGGCTGATCATGCACTGATCACGTAACTGATCATGCACTGATCACGTGACTGATCATGCACTGATCACGTGGCTATCATGCACTGATCACTTGGCTGACATACACTGATCACGTGCCTGATCATGCACTGATCACGTGGCTGATCATGCACTGATCACGTGACTGATCATGCACTGATCACGTGACTGATCATGCACTGATCACGTGGCTATCATGCACTGCTCACGTGGCTGATCATGCCATGATCACGCAGCTACCATGTACTGGTCACATGACTGATCATGCACTGATCACGTGACTGATCATGCACTGATCACGTGGCTATCATGCACTACTCACGTGGCTGATCATGCAATGATCATGTAGCTACCATGTACAGGTCACGTGAATGATCATACACCCATCAGGTGACTGATCATGCACTGATCACGTGGCTATCATGCACTGATCACGTGACTGATCATGCACTGTTCACGCCTATATCATGCACTGATCACATGACTGCCCATGCACTGATCACGTGGATGATCATACACTGATCTTGTGACAGATCATGCACTGATCACGTGGCTGATCATGCACTGATACCGTGACTGAGCATGGACTGATCACATGACTATCATGTAGTGATCACGTGACTTAATGGCGCTGATCATGTGACTGATCATGCGCTGATCATGTTTGCTATCATACACTGATCATGTGCCTCTGGAGGCAATAAACAAAGAGCTGAGTAGGCACGAATCAAACAGTCAGCAGGCAATAATCATGGAACTCAGGTGTGAGGAATCATGCTGCTCAGCTGGCAATAATCAAGCAGCTGAGCAGGCAGGAATTACGCAGCACAGCTGGCAATTGTCAAGCAGATGACAGGCAGGAATCGTGCAGCTCAGCTGGCAATTGTCAAGCAGATGAGCAGACAGTAATCACGCAGCTCAGCAGGCCCAGATCACGTGACTGAGCATGCACTGTTCACGTGGCTGATCATACACTGATCACGTGATGATCATGCACTGATCACGTGGATATCATGCACTGATCACGGCTGATCATACACTGATCACGTGTCTGACCATGCACTGATCACGTGGCTGATCATACACTGCTCACGTAACTGATCATGCACTGATCACGTGGCTATCATGCACTGATCACGTGGCTGAACATGCACTGATCACGTGGGATCACACACCTGTCACGTGACATATCATGCACTGATCACGTGGCACTCATGCACTGATCACGTGGCTGATCATACTGCTCACGTAACTCATGCACACATCACGTGGCTATCATGCACTGCTCACGTGGCTCGCCATGGAATGATCACGTAGCAACCATATACTGGTCACGTGACTGATCATGCAAAGATCACGAATGATCATGCACTGTTCACGTGACTGATCATGCACTGATCACGTGACTGATCATGCACTGATCACGTGGCTATCATGCACTGCTCACGTGGCTGATCATGCAATCATCACGTAGCAACCATGTACTGGTCACGTGACTGATCATGCACTGATCACGTAATTGATCATGCACTGATCACGTGGCTCATCATGCACTGATCACGTGGCTGATCACACTGATCACGTGACTGATCATGCACTGATCACGTGGCTTCATGCACTGATCACGTGGCTGTCATGCACTGATCACGTGGATATCATGCACTGATCACGTGGCTGATCACACACGATCACGTGACTGATCATGCACTGATCACTCTATCATGCACTGATCACGGCTGATCATGCACTGATCACGTGGCTATCATGCACTGATCACGTGGCTGATCATGCAATGATCACGTAGCTATCATGCACTGGTCACGTGACTGATCATGCACTGATCACGTAATTGATCATGCACTGATCACGTGGCTGATCATGCACTGATCACGTGGCTGATCATGCACTGATCACGTGACTGATCATGCACTGATCACGTGACTGATCATGCACTGATCACGTGGCTATCATGCACTGATCACGTGGCTGACATACACTGATCACGTGACTGATCATGCACTGATCACGTGGCTGATCATGCACTGATCACGTGACTGATCATGCACTGATCACGTGACTGATCATGCACTGATCACGTGGCTATCATGCACTGCTCACGTGGCTGATCATGCCATGATCACGCAGCTACCATGTACTGGTCACATGACTGATCATGCACTGATCACGTGACTGATCATGCACTGATCACGTGGCTATCATGCACTACTCACGTGGCTGATCATGCAATGATCATGATCATGTACATCACGTGTGACTGATCATGACTGATCATGCACTGATCACGTGGCTATCATGCACTGATCACGTGACTGATCATGCACTGATCACGTCTATATCATGCACTGATCACATGACTGCATGCACTGATCACGTGGATGATCATACACTAATCTGTGACAGATCATGCACTGATCACGTGGCTGATCATGCACTGATACCGTGACTGAGCATGGACTGATCACATGACTATCATGTAGTGATCACGTGACTTAATGGCGCTGATCATGTGACTGATCATGCGCTGATCATGTTTGCTATCATACACTGATCATGTGCCTCTGGAGGCAATAAACAAAGAGCTGAGTAGGCACGAATCAAACAGTCAGCAGGCAATAATCATGGAACTCAGGTGTGAGGAATCATGCTGCTCAGCTGGCAATAATCAAGCAGCTGAGCAGGCAGGAATTACGCAGCACAGCTGGCAATTGTCAAGCAGATGACAGGCAGGAATCGTGCAGCTCAGCTGGCAATTGTCAAGCAGATGAGCAGACAGTAATCACGCAGCTCAGCAGGCCCTGATCACGTGACTGAGCATGCACTGTTCACGTGGCTGATCATACACTGATCACGTGATGATCATGCACTGATCACTTGGATATCATGCACTGATCACGTGGCTGATCATACACTGTTCACGCGTCTGACCATGCACTGATCACGTGGCTGATCATACACTGCTCACGTAACTGATCATGCACTGATCACGTGGCTATCATGCACTGATCACGTGGCTGAACATGCACTGTTCACGTGGCTGATCACACACCTGTCACGTGACATATCATGCACTGATCACGTGGCACTCATGCACTGATCACGTGGCTGATCATACTCTGCTCACGTAACTCATGCACACATCACGTGGCTATCATGCACTGCTCACGTGGCTCGTCATGGAATGATCACGTAGCAACCATATACTGGTCACGTGACTGATCATGCACTGATCACGTAAATGATCATGCACTGTTCACGTGACTGATCATACTGATCACGTGACTGATCATGCACTGATCACGTGGCTATCATGCACTGCTCACGTGGCTGATCATGCAACGATCACGTAGCAACCATGTACTGGTCACGTGACTGATCATGCACTGATCACGTAACTGATCATGCACTGATCACGTGGCTCATCATGCACTGATCACGTGGCTGATCACACATATCACGTGACTGATCATGCACTGATCACGTGGCTATCATGCACTGATCACGTGGCTGTCATGCACTGATCACGTGGATATCATGCACTGATCACGTGGCTGATCACACACGATCACATGACTGATCATGCACTGATCACGTGGCTATCATGCACTGATCACGTGGCTATCATGCACTGATCACGTGGCTATCATGCACTGATCACGTGGCTGATCATGCACTGATCACGCTGATCATGACTGATCATGCACTGATCACGTAACTGATCATGCACTGATCACGTGGCTGATCATGCACTGATCACGTGGCTGATCATGCACTGATCACGTGGCTGATCATGCACTGATCACGTGACTGATCATGCACTGATCACGTGGCTGATCATGCACTGATCACGTGACTGATCATGCACTGATCACGTGACTGATCATGCACTGATCACGTGGCTATCATGCACTGCTCACGTGGCTGATCATGCCATGATCACGCAGCTACCATGTACTGGTCACATGACTGATCATGCACTGATCACGTGACTGATCATGCACTGATCACGTGGCTATCATGCACTACTCACGTGGCTGATCATGCAATGATCATGTAGCTACCATGTACAGGTCACGTGAATGATCATACACCCATCAGGTGACTGATCATGCACTGATCACGTGGCTATCATGCACTGATCACGAGACTGATCATGCACTGTTCACGCCTATATCATGCACTGATCACATGACTGCCCATGCACTGATCACGTGGATGATCATACACTAATCATGTGACAGATCATGCACTGATCACGTGGCTGATCATGCACTGATACCGTGACTGAGCATGGACTGATCACATGACTATCATGTAGTGATCACGTGACTTAATGGCGCTGATCATGTGACTGATCATGCGCTGATCATGTTTGCTATCATACACTGATCATGTGCCTCTGGAGGCAATAAACAAAGAGCTGAGTAGGCACGAATCAAACAGTCAGCAGGCAATAATCATGGAACTCAGGTGTGAGGAATCATGCTGCTCAGCTGGCAATAATCAAGCAGCTGAGCAGGCAGGAATTACGCAGCACAGCTGGCAATTGTCAAGCAGATGACAGGCAGGAATCGTGCAGCTCAGCTGGCAATTGTCAAGCAGATGAGCAGACAGTAATCACGCAGCTCAGCAGGCCCAGATCACGTGACTGAGCATGCACTGTTCACGTGGCTGATCATACACTGATCACGTGATGATCATGCACTGATCACTTGGATATCATGCACTGATCACGTGGCTGATCATACACTGTTCACGTGTCTGACCATGCACTGATCACGTGGCTGATCATACACTGCTCACGTAACTGATCATGCACTGATCACGTGGCTATCATGCACTGATCACGTGGCTGAACATGCACTGTTCACGTGGCTGATCACACACCTGTCACGTGACATATCATGCACTGATCACGTGGCACTCATGCACTGATCACGTGGCTGATCATACTCTGCTCACGAACTCATGCACACATCACGTGGCTATCATGCACTGCTCACGTGGCTCGTCATGGAATGATCACGTAGCAACCATATACTGGTCACGTGACTGATCATGCACTGATCACGAATGATCATGCACTGTTCACGTGACTGATCATGCACTGATCACGTGACTGATCATGCACTGATCACGTGGCTATCATGCTCTGCTCACGTGGCTGATCATGCAACGATCACGTAGCAACCATGTACTGGTCACGTGACTGATCATGCACTGATCACGTAATTGATCCTGCACTGATCACGTGGCTCATCATGCACTGATCACGTGGCTGATCACACATGTATCACGTGACTGATCATGCACTGATCACGTGGCTATCATGCACTGATCACGCGGCTGTCATGCACTGATCACGTGGATATCATGCACTGATCACGTGGCTGATCACACACGTATCACATGACTGATCATGCACTGATCACGTGGCTATCATGCACTGATCACGTGGCTATCATGCACTGATCACGTGGCTATCATGCACTGATCACGTGGCTGATCATGCACTGATCACGTAGCTACCATGCACTGATCACGTGACTGATCATGCACTGATCACGTGGCTGATCATGCACTGATCACGTGGCTGATCATGCACTGATCACGTGGCTGATCATGCACTGATCACGTAACTGATCATGCACTGATCACGTGACTGATCATGCACTGATCACGTGGCTATCATGCACTGATCACGTGGCTGGACATGCACTGATCACGTGCTGATCATGCACTGATCACGTGGCTGATCATGCACTGATCACGTGACTGATCATGCACTGATCACGTGACTGATCATGCACTGATCACGTGGCTATCATGCACTGATCACGTGGCTGATCATGCCATGATCACGCAGCTACCATGTACTGGTCACATGACTGATCATGCACTGATCACGTGACTGATCATGCACTGATCACGTGGCTATCATGCACTACTCACGTGGCTGATCATGCAATGATCATGTAGCTACCATGTACAGGTCACGTGAATGATCATACACCCATCAGGTGACTGATCATGCACTGATCACGTGGCTATCATGCACTGATCACGAGACTGATCATGCACTGTTCACGCCTATATCATGCACTGATCACATGACTGCCATGCACTGATCACGTGGATGATCATACACTAATCATGTGACAGATCATGCACTGATCACGTGGCTGATCATGCACTGATACCGTGACTGAGCATGGACTGATCACATGACTATCATGTAGTGATCACGTGACTTAATGGCGCTGATCATGTGACTGATCATGCGCTGATCATGTTTGCTATCATACACTGATCATGTGCCTCTGGAGGCAATAAACAAAGAGCTGAGTAGGCACGAATCAAACAGTCAGCAGGCAATAATCATGGAACTCAGGTGTGAGGAATCATGCTGCTCAGCTGGCAATAATCAAGCAGCTGAGCAGGCAGGAATTACGCAGCACAGCTGGCAATTGTCAAGCAGATGACAGGCAGGAATCGTGCAGCTCAGCTGGCAATTGTCAAGCAGATGAGCAGACAGTAATCACGCAGCTCAGCAGGCCCAGATCACGTGACTGAGCATGCACTGTTCACGTGGCTGATCATACACTGATCACGTGATGATCATGCACTGATCACTTGGATATCATGCACTGATCACGTGGCTGATCATACACTGTTCACGTGTCTGACCATGCACTGATCACGTGGCTGATCATACACTGCTCACGTAACTGATCATGCACTGATCACGTGGCTATCATGCACTGATCACGTGGCTGAACATGCACTGATCACGTGGCTGATCACACACCTGTCACGTGACATATCATGCACTGATCACGTGGCACTCATGCACTGATCACGTGGCTGATCATACTCTGCTCACGTAACTCATGCACACATCACGTGGCTATCATGCACTGCTCACGTGGCTGTCATGGAATGATCACGTAGCAACCATATACTGGTCACGTGACTGATCATGCACTGATCACGTAAATGATCATGCACTGTTCACGTGACTGATCATGCACTGATCACGTGACTGATCATGCACTGATCACGTGGCTATCATGCACTGCTCACGTGGCTGATCATGCAACGATCACGTAGCAACCATGTACTGGTCACGTGACTGATCATGCACTGATCACGTAATTGATCATGCACTGATCACGTGGCTCATCATGCACTGATCACGTGGCTGATCACACATGTATCACGTGACTGATCATGCACTGATCCCGCGGCTATCATGCACTGATCACGTGGCTGTCATGCACTGATCACGTGGATATCATGCACTGATCACGTGGCTGATCACACATCACGACTGATCATGCACTGATCACGTGCTATCATGCACTGATCACGTGGCTATCATGCACTGATCACGTGGCTATCATGCACTGATCACGTGGCTGATCATGCAATGATCACGTAGCTACCATGTACTGATCACGTGACTGATCATGCACTGATCACGTAATTGATCATGCACTGATCACGTGGCTGATCATGCACTGATCACGTGGCTGATCATGCACTGATCACGTAACTGATCATGCACTGATCACGTGACTGATCATGCACTGATCACGTGGCTATCATGCACTGATCACGTGGCTGAACATACACTGATCACGTGCTGATCATGCACTGATCACGTGGCTGATCATGCACTGATCACGTGACTGATCATGCACTGATCACGTGTCTGATCATGCACTGATCACGTGGCTATCATGCACTGCTCACGTGGCTGATCATGCCATGATCACGCAGCTACCATGTACTGGTCACATGACTGATCATGCACTGATCACGTGACTGATCATGCACTGATCACGTGGCTATCATGCACTACTCACGTGGCTGATCATGCAATGATCATGTAGCTACCATGTACAGGTCACGCGAATGATCATACACCCATCAGGTGACTGATCATGCACTGATCACGTGGCTATCATGCACTGATCACGTGACTGATCATGCACTGTTCACGCCTATATCATGCACTGATCACATGACTGCCCATGCACTGATCACGTGGATGATCATACACTAATCTTGTGACAGATCATGCACTGATCACGTGGCTGATCATGCACTGATACCGCGACTGAGCATGGACTGATCACATGACTATCATGTAGTGATCACGTGACTTAACGGCGCTGATCATGTGACTGATCATGCGCTGATCATGTTTGCTATCATACACTGATCATGTGCCTCTGGAGGCAATAAACAAAGAGCTGAGTAGGCACGAATCAAACAGTCAGCAGGCAATAATCATGGAACTCAGGTGTGAGGAATCATGCTGCTCAGCTGGCAATAATCAAGCAGCTGAGCAGGCAGGAATTACGCAGCACAGCTGGCAATTGTCAAGCAGATGACAGGCAGGAATCGTGCAGCTCAGCTGGCAATTGTCAAGCAGATGAGCAGACAGTAATCACGCAGCTCAGCAGGCCCAGATCACGTGACTGAGCATGCACTGTTCACGTGGCTGATCATACACTGATCACGTGATGATCATGCACTGATCACTTGGATATCATGCACTGATCACGTGGCTGATCATACACTGTTCACGTGTCTGACCATGCACTGATCACGTGGCTGATCATACACTGCTCACGTAACTGATCATGCACTGATCACGTGGCTATCATGCACTGATCACGTGGCTGAACATGCACTGTTCACGTGGCTGATCACACACTGTCACGTGACATATCATGCACTGATCACGTGGCACTCATGCACTGATCACGTGGCTGATCATACTCTGCTCACGTAACTCATGCACACATCACGTGGCTATCATGCACTGCTCACGTGGCTCGTCATGGAATGATCACGTAGCAACCATATACTGGTCACGTGACTGATCATGCAAAGATCACGTAAATGATCATGCACTGTTCACGTGACTGATCATGCACTGATCACGTGACTGATCATGCACTGATCACGTGGCTATCCTGCACTGCTCACGTGGCTGATCATGCAACGATCACGTAGCAACCATGTACTGGTCACGTGACTGATCATGCACTGATCACGATCATGCACTGATCACGCGGCTCATCATGCACTGATCACGTGGCTGATCACACATGTATCACTGATCATGACTGATCATGCACTGATCACGCGGCTGTCATGCACTGATCACGTGGCTATCATGCACTGATCACGTGGCTGATCATGCACTGATCACGTGACTGATCATGCACTGATCACGTGGCTATCATGCACTGATCACGTGGCTATCATGCACTGATCACGTGGCTATCATGCACTGATCACGTGGCTGATCATGCACTGATCACGTAGCTACCATGCACTGATCACGTGACTGATCATGCACTGATCACGGCTGATCATGCACTGATCACGTGGCTGATCATGCACTGATCACGTGGCTGATCATGCACTGATCACGTAACTGATCATGCACTGATCACGTGACTGATCATGCACTGATCACGTGGCTATCATGCACTGATCACGTGGCTGATCATGCACTGATCACGTGACTGATCATGCACTGATCACGTGGCTGATCATGCACTGATCACGTGACTGATCATGCACTGATCACGTGTCTGATCATGCACTGATCACGTGGCTATCATGCACTGCTCACGTGGCTGATCATGCCATGATCACGCAGCTACCATGTACTGGTCACATGACTGATCATGCACTGATCACGTGACTGATCATGCACTGATCACGTGGCTATCATGCACTACTCACGTGGCTGATCATGCAATGATCATGTAGCTACCATGTACAGGTCACGTGAATGATCATACACCCATCAGGTGACTGATCATGCACTGATCACGTGGCTATCATGCACTGATCACGAGACTGATCATGCACTGTTCACGCCTATATCATGCACTGATCACATGACTGCCCATGCACTGATCACGTGGATGATCATACACTAATCATGTGACAGATCATGCACTGATCACGTGGCTGATCATGCACTGATACCGTGACTGAGCATGGACTGATCACATGACTATCATGTAGTGATCACGTGACTTAATGGCGCTGATCATGTGACTGATCATGCGCTGATCATGTTTGCTATCATACACTGATCATGTGCCTCTGGAGGCAATAAACAAAGAGCTGAGTAGGCACGAATCAAACAGTCAGCAGGCAATAATCATGGAACTCAGTGTGAGGAATCATGCTGCTCAGCTGGCAATAATCAAGCAGCTGAGCAGGCAGGAATTACGCAGCACAGCTGGCAATTGTCAAGCAGATGACAGGCAGGAATCGTGCAGCTCAGCTGGCAATTGTCAAGCAGATGAGCAGACAGTAATCACGCAGCTCAGCAGGCCCAGATCACGTGACTGAGCATGCACTGTTCACGTGGCTGATCATACACTGATCACGTGATGATCATGCACTGATCACTTGGATATCATGCACTGATCACGTGGCTGATCATACACTGTTCACGTGTCTGACCATGCACTGATCACGTGGCTGATCATACACTGCTCACGTAACTGATCATGCACTGATCACGTGGCTATCATGCACTGATCACGTGGCTGAACATGCACTGTTCACGTGGCTGATCACACACCTGTCACGTGACATATCATGCACTGATCACGTGGCACTCATGCACTGATCACGTGGCTGATCATACTCTGCTCACGTAACTCATGCACACATCACGTGGCTATCATGCACTGCTCACGTGGCTCGTCATGGAATGATCACGTAGCAACCATATACTGGTCACGTGACTGATCATGCACAGATCACGTAAATGATCATGCACTGTTCACGTGACTGATCATGCACTGATCACGTGACTGATCATGCACTGATCACGTGGCTATCATGCTCTGCTCACGTGGCTGATCATGCAACGATCACGTAGCAACCATGTACTGGTCACGTGACTGATCATGCACTGATCACGTAATTGATCCTGCACTGATCACGTGGCTCATCATGCACTGATCACGTGGCTGATCACACATGTATCACGTGACTGATCATGCACTGATCCCGCGGCTATCATGCACTGATCACGTGGCTGTCATGCACTGATCACGTGGATATCATGCACTGATCACGTGGCTGATCACACACGATCACATGACTGATCATGCACTGATCACGTGGCTATCATGCACTGATCACGTGGCTATCATGCACTGATCACGTGGCTGATCATGCACTGATCACGTGGCTGATCATGCACTGATCACGTGGCTGATCATGCACTGATCACGGACTGATCATGCACTGATCACGTGGCTGATCATGCACTGATCACGTGGCTGATCATGCACTGATCACGTGGCTGATCATGCACTGATCACGTGACTGATCATGCACTGATCACGTGACTGATCATGCACTGATCACGTGGCTGATCATGCACTGATCACGTGGCTGATCATGCACTGATCACGTGACTGATCATGCACTGATCACGTGGCTGATCATGCACTGATCACGTGACTGATCATGCACTGATCACGTGGCTGATCATGCACTGATCACGGCTGATCATGCACTGATCACGTGACTGATCATGCACTGATCACGTGGCTATCATGCACTGATCACGTGGCTGATCATGCACTGATCACGTGGCTGATCACTGTGACTGATCATGCACTGATCACGTGGCATCATGCACTGATCACGTGGATATCATGCACTGATCACGTGGCTGATCACACACGATCACATGACTGATCATGCACTGATCACGTGCTATCATGCACTGATCACGTGGCTATCATGCACTGATCACGTGGCTGATCATGCACTGATCACGTAGCTACATGCACTGATCACGTGACTGATCATGCACTGATCACGACTGATCATGCACTGATCACGGCTGATCATGCACTGATCACGTGGCTGATCATGCACTGATCACGTGACTGATCATGCACTGATCACGTGACTGATCATGCACTGATCACGTGGCTATCATGCACTGATCACGTGGCTGATCATGCACTGATCACGTGCTGATCATGCACTGATCACGTGGCTGATCATGCACTGATCACGTGACTGATCATGCACTGATCACGTGACTGATCATGCACTGATCACGTGGCTATCATGCACTGCTCACGTGGCTGATCATGCCATGATCACGCAGCTACCATGTACTGGTCACATGACTGATCATGCACTGATCACGTGACTGATCATGCACTGATCACGTGGCTATCATGCACTACTCACGTGGCTGATCATGCAATGATCATGTAGCTACCATGTACAGGTCACGTGAATGATCATACACCCATCAGGTGACTGATCATGCACTGATCACGTGGCTATCATGCACTGATCACGTGACTGATCATGCACTGATCACGTCTATATCATGCACTGATCACATGACTGCCTGCACTGATCACGTGGATGATCATACACTAATCATGTGACTGATCATGCACTGATCACGTGGCTGATCATGCACTGATACCGTGACTGAGCATGGACTGATCACATGACTATCATGTAGTGATCACGTGACTTAATGGCGCTGATCATGTGACTGATCATGCGCTGATCATGTTTGCTATCATACACTGATCATGTGCCTCTGGAGGCAATAAACAAAGAGCTGAGTAGGCACGAATCAAACAGTCAGCAGGCAATAATCATGGAACTCAGGTGTGAGGAATCATGCTGCTCAGCTGGCAATAATCAAGCAGCTGAGCAGGCAGGAATTACGCAGCACAGCTGGCAATTGTCAAGCAGATGACAGGCAGGAATCGTGCAGCTCAGCTGGCAATTGTCAAGCAGATGAGCAGACAGTAATCACGCAGCTCAGCAGGCCCTGATCACGTGACTGAGCATGCACTGTTCACGTGGCTGATCATACACTGATCACGTGATGATCATGCACTGATCACTTGGATATCATGCACTGATCACGTGGCTGATCATACACTGTTCACGTGTCTGACCATGCACTGATCACGTGGCTGATCATACACTGCTCACGTAACTGATCATGCACTGATCACGTGGCTATCATGCACTGATCACGTGGCTGAACATGCACTGTTCACGTGGCTGATCACACACCTGTCACGTGACATATCATGCACTGATCACGTGGCACTCATGCACTGATCACGTGGCTGATCATACTCTGCTCACGTAACTCATGCACACATCACGTGGCTATCATGCACTGCTCACGTGGCTCGTCATGGAATGATCACGTAGCTACCATATACTGGTCACGTGACTGATCATGCACTGATCACGTGACTGATCATGCACTGATCACGTGGCTGATCATGCACTGATCACGTGGCTGATCATGCACTGATCACGTGGCAACCATGTACTGGTCACGTGACTGATCATGCACTGATCACGTAATTGATCATGCACTGATCACGTGGCTGATCATGCACTGATCACGTGGCTGATCACACATGATCACGTGACTGATCATGCACTGATCACGTGGCTATCATGCACTGATCACGTGGCTGATCATGCACTGATCACGTGGATATCATGCACTGATCACGTGGCTGATCACACACTGATCACGTGACTGATCATGCACTGATCACGTGGCTATCATGCACTGATCACGGCTGATCATGCACTGATCACGTGGCTATCATGCACTGATCACGTGGCTGATCATGCACTGATCACGTGGCTGATCATGCACTGATCACGTGCTGATCATGCACTGATCACGTGGCTGATCATGCACTGATCACGTGGCTGATCATGCACTGATCACGTGGCTGATCATGCACTGATCACGTGACTGATCATGCACTGATCACGTGGCTGATCATGCACTGATCACGTGGCTGATCATGCACTGATCACGTGCTGATCATGCACTGATCACGTGGCTGATCATGCACTGATCACGTGACTGATCATGCACTGATCACGTGACTGATCATGCACTGATCACGTGGCTATCATGCACTGATCACGTGGCTGATCATGCCATGATCACGCAGCTACCATGTACTGGTCACATGACTGATCATGCACTGATCACGTGACTGATCATGCACTGATCACGTGGCTATCATGCACTACTCACGTGGCTGATCATGCAATGATCATGTAGCTACCATGTACAGGTCACGTGAATGATCATACACCCATCAGGTGACTGATCATGCACTGATCACGTGGCTATCATGCACTGATCACGAGACTGATCATGCACTGATCACGCCTATATCATGCACTGATCACATGACTGCCCATGCACTGATCACGTGGATGATCATACACTAATCTTGTGACAGATCATGCACTGATCACGTGGCTGATCATGCACTGATACCGTGACTGAGCATGGACTGATCACATGACTATCATGTAGTGATCACGTGACTTAATGGCGCTGATCATGTGACTGATCATGCACTGATCATGTTTGCTATCATACACTGATCATGTGCCTCTGGAGGCAATAAACAAAGAGCTGAGTAGGCACGAATCAAACAGTCAGCAGGCAATAATCATGGAACTCAGGTGTGAGGAATCATGCTGCTCAGCTGGCAATAATCAAGCAGCTGAGCAGGCAGGAATTACGCAGCACAGCTGGCAATTGTCAAGCAGATGACAGGCAGGAATCGTGCAGCTCAGCTGGCAATTGTCAAGCAGATGAGCAGACAGTAATCACGCAGCTCAGCAGGCCCAGATCACGTGACTGAGCATGCACTGTTCACGTGGCTGATCATACACTGATCACGTGATGATCATGCACTGATCACTTGGATATCATGCACTGATCACGTGGCTGATCATACACTGTTCACGTGTCTGACCATGCACTGATCACGTGGCTGATCATACACTGCTCACGTAACTGATCATGCACTGATCACGTGGCTATCATGCACTGATCACGTGGCTGAACATGCACTGTTCACGTGGCTGATCACACACCTGTCACGTGACATATCATGCACTGATCACGTGGCACTCATGCACTGATCACGTGGCTGATCATACTCTGCTCACGTAACTCATGCACACATCACGTGGCTATCATGCACTGCTCACGTGGCTCGTCATGGAATGATCACGTAGCTACCATATACTGGTCACGTGACTGATCATGCACTGATCACGTAAATGATCATGCACTGTTCACGTGACTGATCATGCACTGATCACGTGACTGATCATGCACTGATCACGTGGCTATATGCACTGCTCACGTGGCTGATCATGCAACGATCACGTAGCAACCATGTACTGGTCACGTGACTGATCATGCACTGATCACGTAATTGATCATGCACTGATCACGTGGCTCATCATGCACTGATCACGTGGCTGATCACACATGTATCACGTGACTGATCATGCACTGATCACGTGGCTCATGCACTGATCACGTGGCTGATCATGCACTGATCACGTGGATATCATGCACTGATCACGTGGCTGATCACACACTGATCACATGACTGATCATGCACTGATCACGTGGCTATCATGCACTGATCACGTGGCTGATCATGCACTGATCACGTGGCTATCATGCACTGATCACGGCTGATCATGCACTGATCACGTGACTATCATGCACTGATCACGTGACTGATCATGCACTGATCACGTGATCATGCACTGATCACGTGGCTGATCATGCACTGATCACGTGGCTGATCATGCACTGATCACGTGACTGATCATGCACTGATCACGTGACTGATCATGCACTGATCACGTGGCTATCATGCACTGATCACGTGGCTGATCATACACTGACGGCTCATGCACTGATCACACTGATCATGCACTGATCACGTGACTGATCATGCACTGATCACGTTGATCATGCACTGATCACGTGCTGATGCACTGATCACGTGACTGATCATGCACTGATCACGCTGATCATGCACTGATCACGTGGCTGATCATGCACTGATCACGTGGCTGATCATGCACTGATCACGTGACTATCATGCACTGATCACGTGGCTTCATGCACTGATCATGACTGATCATGCACTGATCACGTGGCTGATCATGCACTGATCACGTGACTGATCATGCACTGATCACGTGGTGATCATGCACTGATCACGTGGCTATCATGCACTGATCACGCTGATCATGCACTGATCACGTGGCTATCATGCACTGATCACGTGACTGATCATGCACTGATCACGTGGCTGATCATGCACTGATCACTGATCATGCACTGATCACGTGGCTGATCATGCACTGATCACGTGACTGATCATGCACTGATCACGTGACTGATCATGCACTGATCACGTGGCTATCATGCACTGATCACGTGGCTGATCATGCACTGATCACGTGCTGATCATGCACTGATCACGTGGCTGATCATGCACTGATCACGTGACTGATCATGCACTGATCACGTGACTGATCATGCACTGATCACGTGGCTATCATGCACTGCTCACGTGGCTGATCATGCCATGATCACGCAGCTACCATGTACTGGTCACATGACTGATCATGCACTGATCACGTGACTGATCATGCACTGATCACGTGGCTATCATGCACTACTCACGTGGCTGATCATGCAATGATCATGTAGCTACCATGTACAGGTCACGTGAATGATCATACACCCATCAGGTGACTGATCATGCACTGATCACGTGGCTATCATGCACTGATCACGAGACTGATCATGCACTGATCACGTCTATATCATGCACTGATCACATGACTGCCCATGCACTGATCACGTGGATGATCATACACTAATCATGTGACAGATCATGCACTGATCACGTGGCTGATCATGCACTGATACCGTGACTGAGCATGGACTGATCACATGACTATCATGTAGTGATCACGTGACTTAATGGCGCTGATCATGTGACTGATCATGCTGATCATGTTTGCTATCATACACTGATCATGTGCCTCTGGAGGCAATAAACAAAGAGCTGAGTAGGCACGAATCAAACAGTCAGCAGGCAATAATCATGGAACTCAGGTGTGAGGAATCATGCTGCTCAGCTGGCAATAATCAAGCAGCTGAGCAGGCAGGAATTACGCAGCACAGCTGGCAATTGTCAAGCAGATGACAGGCAGGAATCGTGCAGCTCAGCTGGCAATTGTCAAGCAGATGAGCAGACAGTAATCACGCAGCTCAGCAGGCCCTGATCACGTGACTGAGCATGCACTGTTCACGTGGCTGATCATACACTGATCACGTGATGATCATGCACTGATCACTTGGATATCATGCACTGATCACGTGGCTGATCATACACTGTTCACGTGTCTGACCATGCACTGATCACGTGGCTGATCATACACTGCTCACGTAACTGATCATGCACTGATCACGTGGCTATCATGCACTGATCACGTGGCTGAACATGCACTGTTCACGTGGCTGATCACACACCTGTCACGTGACATATCATGCACTGATCACGTGGCACTCATGCACTGATCACGTGGCTGATCATACTCTGCTCACGTAACTCATGCACACATCACGTGGCTATCATGCACTGCTCACGTGGCTCATGGAATGATCACGTAGCAACCATATACTGGTCACGTGACTGATCATGCACAGATCACGTAAATGATCATGCACTGTTCACGTGACTGATCATGTACTGATCACGTGACTGATCATGCACTGATCACGTGGCTATCATGCTGCTCACGTGGCTGATCATGCAACGATCACGAGCAACCATGTACTGGTCACGTGACTGATCATGCACTGATCACGTAATTGATCATGCACTGATCACGTGGCTCATCATGCACTGATCACGTGGCTGATCACACATGGTACGTGACTGATCATGCACTGATCACGTGGCTATCATGCACTGATCACGTGGCTGTCATGCACTGATCACGTGGATATCATGCACTGATCACGTGGCTGATCACACACTGATCACATGACTGATCATGCACTGATCACGTGGCTATCATGCACTGATCACGTGGCTATCATGCACTGATCACGTGGCTGATCATGCAATGATCACGAAGCTATCATGTACTGGTCACGTGACTGATCATGCACTGATCACGACTGATCATGCACTGATCACGTGGCTGATCATGCACTGATCACGTGGCTGATCATGCACTGATCACGTGACTGATCATGCACTGATCACGTGACTGATCATGCACTGATCACGTGGCTATCATGCACTGATCACGTGGCTGCACTGATCACACTGATCATGCACTGATCACGTGCTGATCATGCACTGATCACGTGGCTATCACTGATCTGATCATGACTGATCACTGATCATGCACTGATCACGTGGCTGATCATGCACTGATCACGTGGCTGATCATGCACTGATCACGTGACTGATCATGCACTGATCACGTGGCTATCATGCACTGATCACGTGGCTGATCATGCCATGATCACGCAGCTACCATGTACTGGTCACATGACTGATCATGCACTGATCACGTGACTGATCATGCACTGATCACGTGGCTATCATGCACTACTCACGTGGCTGATCATGCAATGATCATGTAGCTACCATGTACAGGTCACGTGAATGATCATACACCCATCAGGTGACTGATCATGCACTGATCACGTGGCTATCATGCACTGATCACGAGACTGATCATGCACTGATCACGTCTATATCATGCACTGATCACATGACTGCCCGCACTGATCACGTGGATGATCATACACTAATCAGTGACAGATCATGCACTGATCACGTGGCTGATCATGCACTGATACCGTGACTGAGCATGGACTGATCACATGACTATCATGTAGTGATCACGTGACTTAATGGCGCTGATCATGTGACTGATCATGCGCTGATCATGTTTGCTATCATACACTGATCATGTGCCTCTGGAGGCAATAAACAAAGAGCTGAGTAGGCACGAATCAAACAGTCAGCAGGCAATAATCATGGAACTCAGGTGTGAGGAATCATGCTGCTCAGCTGGCAATAATCAAGCAGCTGAGCAGGCAGGAATTACGCAGCACAGCTGGCAATTGTCAAGCAGATGACAGGCAGGAATCGTGCAGCTCAGCTGGCAATTGTCAAGCAGATGAGCAGACAGTAATCACGCAGCTCAGCAGGCCCAGATCACGTGACTGAGCATGCACTGTTCACGTGGCTGATCATACACTGATCACGTGATGATCATGCACTGATCACTTGGATATCATGCACTGATCACGTGGCTGATCATACACTGTTCACGTGTCTGACCATGCACTGATCACGTGGCTGATCATACACTGCTCACGTAACTGATCATGCACTGATCACGTGGCTATCATGCACTGATCACGTGGCTGAACATGCACTGTTCACGTGGCTGATCACACACCTGTCACGTGACATATCATGCACTGATCACGTGGCACTCATGCACTGATCACGTGGCTGATCATACTCTGCTCACGTAACTCATGCACACATCACGTGGCTATCATGCACTGCTCACGTGGCTCGTCATGGAATGATCACGTAGCTACCATATACTGGTCACGTGACTGATCATGCACTGATCACGTAAATGATCATGCACTGTTCACGTGACTGATCATGTACTGATCACGTGACTGATCATGCACTGATCACGTGGCTATCATGCTCTGCTCACGTGGCTGATCATGCAACGATCACGTAGCAACCATGTACTGGTCACGTGACTGATCATGCACTGATCACGTAATTGATCCTGCACTGATCACGTGGCTCATCATGCACTGATCACGTGGCTGATCACACATGTATCACGTGACTGATCATGCACTGATCACGTGGCTATCATGCACTGATCACGTGGCTGTCATGCACTGATCACGTGGATATCATGCACTGATCACGTGGCTGATCACACACGTATCACATGACTGATCATGCACTGATCACGTGGCTATCATGCACTGATCACGTGGCTATCATGCACTGATCACGTGGCTGATCATGCAATGATCACGTAGCTATCATGTACTGGTCACGTGACTGATCATGCACTGATCACGTAATTGATCATGCACTGATCATGTGGCTGATCATGCACTGATCACGTGGCTGATCATGCACTGATCACATAACTGATCATGCACTGATCACGTGACTGATCATGCACTGATCACGTGGCTATCATGCACTGATCACGTGGCTGACATACACTGATCACGTGCTGTCATGCACTGATCACGTGGCTGATCATGCACTGATCACGTGACTGATCATGCACTGATCTCGGCTGATCATGCACTGATCACGTGGCTATCATGCACTGCTCACGTGGCTGATCATGCATGATCACGCAGCTACCATGTACTGGTCACATGACTGATCATGCACTGATCACGTGACTGATCATGCAGTGATCACGTGGCTATCATGAACTACTCACGTGGCTGATCATGCAATGATCATGTAGCTACCATGTACAGGTCACGTGAATGATCATACACCCATCAGGTGACTGATCATGCACTGATCACGTGGCTATCATGCACTGATCACGAGACTGATCATGCACTGATCACGTCTATATCATGCACTGATCACATGACTGCCCATGCACTGATCACGTGGATGATCATACACTAATCTTGTGACAGATCATGCACTGATCACGTGGCTGATCATGCACTGATACCGTGACTGAGCATGGACTGATCACATGACTATCATGTAGTGATCACGTGACTTAATGGCGCTGATCATGTGACTGATCATGCGCTGATCATGTTTGCTATCATACACTGATCATGTGCCTCTGGAGGCAATAAACAAAGAGCTGAGTAGGCACGAATCAAACAGTCAGCAGGCAATAATCATGGAACTCAGGTGTGAGGAATCATGCTGCTCAGCTGGCAATAATCAAGCAGCTGAGCAGGCAGGAATTACGCAGCACAGCTGGCAATTGTCAAGCAGATGACAGGCAGGAATCGTGCAGCTCAGCTGGCAATTGTCAAGCAGATGAGCAGACAGTAATCACGCAGCTCAGCAGGCCCAGATCACGTGACTGAGCATGCACTGTTCACGTGGCTGATCATACACTGATCACGTGATGATCATGCACTGATCACTTGGATATCATGCACTGATCACGTGGCTGATCATACACTGTTCACGTGTCTGACCATGCACTGATCACGTGGCTGATCATACACTGCTCACGTAACTGATCATGCACTGATCACGTGGCTATCATGCACTGATCACGTGGCTGAACATGCACTGTTCACGTGGCTGATCACACACCTGTCACGACATATCATGCACTGATCACGTGGCACTCATGCACTGATCACGTGGCTGATCATACTCTGATCACGTAACTCATGCACACATCACGTGGCTATCATGCACTGCTCACGTGGCTGTCATGGAATGATCACGGAGAACCATATACTGGTCACGTGACTGATCATGCACTGATCACGTAAATGATCATGCACTGTTCACGTGACTGATCATGCACTGATCACGTGACTGATCATGCACTGATCACGTGGCTATCATGCACTGATCACGTGGCTGATCATGCAACTGATCACGTAGCAACCATGTACTGGTCACGTGACTGATCATGCACTGATCACGTAATTGATCATGCACTGATCACGTGGCTCATCATGCACTGATCACGTGGCTGATCACACATGTATCACGACTGATCATGCACTGATCACGTGGCTATCATGCACTGATCACGGCTGTCATGCACTGATCACGTGGATATCATGCACTGATCACGTGGCTGATCATACACGATCACATGACTGATCATGCACTGATCACGTGGCATCATGCACTGATCACGTATCATGCACTGATCATGTGGCTGATCATGCACTGATCACGTGAGATGATCATGCACTGATCACGTGACTGATCATGCACTGATCACGTGGCTGATCATGCACTGATCACGTGGCTCATGCACTGATCACGTGGCTGATCATGCACTGATCACGTGACTGATCATGCACTGATCACGTGGCTATCATGCACTGATCACGTGGCTGATCATGCATGATCACGCAGCTACCATGCACTGGTCACATGACTGATCATGCACTGATCACGTGACTGATCATGCACTGATCATCTATCATGCTGATCATGCAATGATCATGTAGCTACCATGTACTGGTCATGACTGATCATGCACCCACAGGTGACTGATCATGCACTGATCATGGCTATCATGCACTGATCACGACTGATCATGCACTGATCACGTCTATATCATGCACTGATCACATGACTGATCATGCACTGATCACGTGGATGATCATACACTAATCTTGTGACAGATCATGCACTGATCACGTGGCTGATCATGCACTGATCCGTGACTGAGCATGGACTGATCACATGACTATCATGCAGTGATCACGTGACTTAATGGCGCTGATCATGTGACTGATCATGCGCTGATCATGTTTGCTATCATACACTGATCATGTGCCTCTGGAGGCATAAACAAAGAGCTGAGTAGGCACGAATCAAACAGTCAGCAGGCAATAATCATGGAACTCAGGTGTGAGGAATCATGCTGCTCAGCTGGCACATCAAGCAGCTGAGCAGGCAGGAATTACGCAGCACAGCTGGCAATTGTCAAGCAGATGACAGGCAGGAATCGTGCAGCTCAGCTGGCAATTGTCAAGCAGATGAGCAGACAGTAATCACGCAGCTCAGCAGGCCCTGATCACGTGACTGAGCATGCACTGTTCACGTGGCTGATCATACACTGATCACGTGATGATCATGCACTGATCACTTGGATATCATGCACTGATCACGTGGCTGATCATACACTGATCACGTGTCTGACCATGCACTGATCACGTGGCTGATCATACACTGATCACGTGTCTGATCATGCACTGATCACGTGGCTATCATGCACTGATCACGTGGCTGAACATGCACTGATCACGTGGCTGATCACACACCTGTCACGTGTGATATCATGCACTGATCACGTGGCACTCATGCACTGATCACGTGGCTGATCATACACCTCACGTAACTCATGCACACATCACGTGGCTATCATGCACTGCTCACGTGGCTGTCATGGAATGATCACGTAACCATATACTGGTCACGTGACTGATCATGCACTGATCACGTAAATGATCATGCACTGTTCACGTGACTGATCATGCACTGATCACGTGACTGATCATGCACTGATCACGTGGCTATCATGCACTGCTCACGTGGCTGATCATGCAACGATCACGTAGCAACCATGTACTGTCACGTGACTGATCATGCACTGATCACGTAATTGATCATGCACTGATCACGTGGCTCATCATGCACTGATCACGTGGCTGATCACACATGTATCACGTGACTGATCATGCACTGATCACGTGGCTATCATGCACTGATCACGTGGCTGTCATGCACTGATCACGTGGATATCATGCACTGATCACGTGGCTGATCACACACGATCATGACTGATCATGCACTGATCACGTGGCTATCATGCACTGATCACGTGGCTATCATGCACTGATCACGTGGCTGATCATGCACTGATCACGTAGCTACCATGTACTGATCACGTGACTGATCATGCACTGATCACGTAACTGATCATGCACTGATCACGTGGCTGATCATGCACTGATCACGTGGCTGATCATGCACTGATCACGTGACTGATCATGCACTGATCACGTGACTGATCATGCACTGATCACGTGGCTATCATGCACTGATCACGTGGCTGGACATGCACTGATCACGTGGCTGATCATGCACTGATCACGTGGCTGATCATGCACTGATCACGTGACTGATCATGCACTGATCACGTGGCTGATCATGCACTGATCACGTGACTGATCATGCACTGATCACGTGACTGATCATGCACTGATCACGTGGCTATCATGCACTGCTCACGTGGCTGATCATGCCATGATCACGCAGCTACCATGTACTGGTCACATGACTGATCATGCACTGATCACGTGACTGATCATGCAGTGATCACGTGGCTATCATGCACTACTCACGTGGCTGATCATGCAATGATCATGTAGCTACCATGTACAGGTCACGTGAATGATCATACACCCATCAGGTGACTGATCATGCACTGATCACGTGGCTATCATGCACTGATCACGAGACTGATCATGCACTGATCACGTCTATATCATGCACTGATCACATGACTGCCCATGCACTGATCACGTGGATGATCATACACTAATCTTGTGACAGATCATGCACTGATCACGTGGCTGATCATGCACTGATACCGTGACTGAGCATGGACTGATCACATGACTATCATGTAGTGATCACGTGACTTAATGGCGCTGATCATGTGACTGATCATGCGCTGATCATGTTTGCTATCATACACTGATCATGTGCCTCTGGAGGCAATAAACAAAGAGCTGAGTAGGCACGAATCAAACAGTCAGCAGGCAATAATCATGGAACTCAGGTGTGAGGAATCATGCTGCTCAGCTGGCAATAATCAAGCAGCTGAGCAGGCAGGAATTACGCAGCACAGCTGGCAATTGTCAAGCAGATGACAGGCAGGAATCGTGCAGCTCAGCTGGCAATTGTCAAGCAGATGAGCAGACAGTAATCACGCAGCTCAGCAGGCCCAGATCACGTGACTGAGCATGCACTGTTCACGTGGCTGATCATACACTGATCACGTGATGATCATGCACTGATCACTTGGATATCATGCACTGATCACGTGGCTGATCATACACTGTTCACGTGTCTGACCATGCACTGATCACGTGGCTGATCATACACTGCTCACGTAACTGATCATGCACTGATCACGTGGCTATCATGCACTGATCACGTGGCTGAACATGCACTGTTCACGTGGCTGATCACACACCTGTCACGTGACATATCATGCACTGATCACGTGGCACTCATGCACTGATCACGTGGCTGATCATACTCTGCTCACGTAACTCATGCACACATCACGTGGCTATCATGCACTGCTCACGTGGCTCGTCATGGAATGATCACGTAGCAACCATATACTGGTCACGTGACTGATCATGCACTGATCACGTAAATGATCATGCACTGTTCACGTGACTGATCATGTACTGATCACGTGACTGATCATGCACTGATCACGTGGCTATCATGCTCTGCTCACGTGGCTGATCATGCAACGATCACGTAGCAACCATGTACTGGTCACGTGACTGATCATGCACTGATCACGTAATTGATCATGCACTGATCACGTGGCTGATCATGCACTGATCACGTGGCTGATCACACACTGATCACGTGACTGATCATGCACTGATCACGTGGCTGATCATGCACTGATCACGTGGCTGATCATGCACTGATCACGTGGCTGATCATGCACTGATCACGTGACTGATCATGCACTGATCACGCTGATCATGCACTGATCACGTGACTGATCATGCACTGATCACGTGGCTGATCATGCACTGATCACGTGACTGATCATGCACTGATCACGTGACTGATCATGCACTGATCACGTGGCTATCATGCACTGCTCACGTGGCTGATCATGCCATGATCACGCAGCTACCATGTACTGGTCACATGACTGATCATGCACTGATCACGTGACTGATCATGCAGTGATCACGTGGCTATCATGCACTACTCACGTGGCTGATCATGCAATGATCATGTAGCTACCATGTACAGGTCACGTGAATGATCATACACCCATCAGGTGACTGATCATGCACTGATCACGTGGCTATCATGCACTGATCACGAGACTGATCATGCACTGATCACGTCTATATCATGCACTGATCACATGACTGCCCATGCACTGATCACGTGGATGATCATACACTAATCATGTGACAGATCATGCACTGATCACGTGGCTGATCATGCACTGATACCGTGACTGAGCATGGACTGATCACATGACTATCATGTAGTGATCACGTGACTTAATGGCGCTGATCATGTGACTGATCATGCGCTGATCATGTTTGCTATCATACACTGATCATGTGCCTCTGGAGGCAATAAACAAAGAGCTGAGTAGGCACGAATCAAACAGTCAGCAGGCAATAATCATGGAACTCAGGTGTGAGGAATCATGCTGCTCAGCTGGCAATAATCAAGCAGCTGAGCAGGCAGGAATTACGCAGCACAGCTGGCAATTGTCAAGCAGATGACAGGCAGGAATCGTGCAGCTCAGCTGGCAATTGTCAAGCAGATGAGCAGACAGTAATCACGCAGCTCAGCAGGCCCAGATCACGTGACTGAGCATGCACTGTTCACGTGGCTGATCATACACTGATCACGTGATGATCATGCACTGATCACTTGGATATCATGCACTGATCACGTGGCTGATCATACACTGCTCACGACTGATCATGCACTGATCACGTGGCTATCATGCACTGATCACGTGGCTGAACATGCACTGTTCACGTGGCTGATCACACACCTGTCACGTGACATATCATGCACTGATCACGTGGCACTCATGCACTGATCACGTGGCTGATCATACTCTGCTCACGTAACTCATGCACACATCACGTGGCTATCATGCACCGCTCACGTGGCTCGTCATGGAATGATCACGTAGCAACCATATACTGGTCACGTGACTGATCATGCACAGATCACGTAAATGATCATGCACTGTTCACGTGACTGATCATGTACTGATCACGCGACTGATCATGCACCGATCACGTGGCTATCATGCTCTGCTCACGTGGCTGATCATGCACCGATCACGTAGCAACCATGTACTGGTCACGTGACTGATCATGCACTGATCACGTAATTGATCCTGCACTGATCACGTGGCTCATCATGCACTGATCACGTGGCTGATCACACATGTATCACGTGACTGATCATGCACTGATCACGTGGCTATCATGCACTGATCACGTGGCTGTCATGCACTGATCACGTGGATATCATGCACTGATCACGTGGCTGATCACACACTGATCACATGACTGATCATGCACTGATCACGTGGCTATCATGCACTGATCACGTGGCTGATCATGCACTGATCACGAGCCCATGTACTGTCACGTGACTGATCATGCACTGATCGTGACTGATCATGCACTGATCACGTGGCTGATCATGCACTGATCACGTGGCTGATCATGCACTGATCACGTGACTGATCATGCACTGATCACGTGACTGATCATGCACTGATCACGTGACTATCATGCACTGATCACGTGGCTGATCATGCACTGATCACGTGCTGATCATGCACTGATCACGTAACTGATCATGCACTGATCACGTGACTGATCATGCACTGATCACGTGCTGATCATGCACTGATCACGTGACTGATCATGCACTGATCACGTGACTGATCATGCACTGATCACGTGGCTATCATGCACTGATCACGTGGCTGATCATGCATGATCACGCAGCTACCATGTACTGGTCACATGACTGATCATGCACTGATCACGTGACTGATCATGCACTGATCATGGCTATCATGACTACTCACGTGGCTGATCATGCAATGATCATGTAGCTACCATGTACAGGTCACGTGAATGATCATACACCCATCAGGTGACTGATCATGCACTGATCACGTGGCTATCATGCACTGATCACGTGACTGATCATGCACTGATCACGCCTATATCATGCACTGATCACATGACTGCCCATGCACTGATCACGTGGATGATCATACACTAATCACGTGACAGATCATGCACTGATCACGTGGCTGATCATGCACTGATACCGTGACTGAGCATGGACTGATCACATGACTATCATGTAGTGATCACGTGACTTAATGGCGCTGATCATGTGACTGATCATGCGCTGATCATGTTTGCTATCATACACTGATCATGTGCCTCTGGAGGCAATAAACAAAGAGCTGAGTAGGCACGAATCAAACAGTCAGCAGGCAATAATCATGGAACTCAGGTGTGAGGAATCATGCTGCTCAGCTGGCAATAATCAAGCAGCTGAGCAGGCAGGAATTACGCAGCACAGCTGGCAATTGTCAAGCAGATGACAGGCAGGAATCGTGCAGCTCAGCTGGCAATTGTCAAGCAGATGAGCAGACAGTAATCACGCAGCTCAGCAGGCCCTGATCACGTGACTGAGCATGCACTGTTCACGTGGCTGATCATACACTGATCACGTGATGATCATGCACTGATCACTTGGATATCATGCACTGATCACGTGGCTGATCATGCACTGTTCACGTGGCTGATCACACTGATCACGGCTGATCATGCACTGATCACGTGGCATCATGCACTGATCACGTGGCTGATCATGCACTGATCACGTAACTCATGCACATCACGTGGCTATCATGCACTGATCACGTGGATCATGCACTGATCACGTGGTAACATATACTGGTCACGTGACTGATCATGCACTGATCACGTAACTGATCATGCACTGATCACGTGACTGATCATGCACTGATCACGTGACTGATCATGCACTGATCACGTGGCTATCATGCACTGATCACGTGGCTGATCATGCACTGATCACGTAGCAACCATGTACTGATCACGTGACTGATCATGCACTGATCACGATTGATCATGCACTGATCACGTGGCTATCATGCACTGATCACGGCTGATCACACATGATCACGTGACTGATCATGCACTGATCACGTGGCTATCATGCACTGATCACGTGGCTGATCATGCACTGATCACGTAGCAATCATGCACTGATCACGTGACTGATCATGCACTGATCACGTAATTGATCATGCACTGATCACGTGGCTCATCATGCACTGATCACGTGGCTGATCACACATGATCACGTGACTGATCATGCACTGATCACGTGGCTATCATGCACTGATCACGTGGCTGTCATGCACTGATCACGTGGACATCATGCACTGATCACGTGGCTGATCAACACGATCACGTGACTGATCATGCACTGATCACGTAGCTATCATGCACTGATCACGTGGCTGATCATGCACTGATCACGAGCTACCATGTACTGATCGTGACTGATCATGCACTGATCACGAACTGATCATGCACTGATCACGTGGCTGATCATGCACTGATCACGTGGCTGATCATGCACTGATCACGTGGCTGATCATGCACTGATCACGTGACTGATCATGCACTGATCACGTGGCTATCATGCACTGATCACGTGGCTGATCATGCACTGATCACGTGACTGATCATGCACTGATCACGTGGCTATCATGCACTGCTCACGTGGCTGATCATGCATGATCACGCAGCTACCATGTACTGGTCACATGACTGATCATGCACTGATCACGTGACTGATCATGCACTGATCACGTGGCTATCATGCACTACTCACGTGGCTGATCATGCAATGATCATGTAGCTACCATGTACAGGTCACGTGAATGATCATACACCCATCAGGTGACTGATCATGCACTGATCACGTGGCTATCATGCACTGATCACGTGACTGATCATGCACTGTTCACGCCTATATCATGCACTGATCACATGACTGCCCGCACTGATCACGTGGATGATCATACACTAATCTTGTGACAGATCATGCACTGATCACGTGGCTGATCATGCACTGATACCGTGACTGAGCATGGACTGATCACATGACTATCATGTAGTGATCACGTGACTTAATGGCGCTGATCATGTGACTGATCATGCGCTGATCATGTTTGCTATCATATACTGATCATGTGCCTCTGGAGGCACTAAACAAAGAGCTGAGTAGGCACGAATCAAACAGTCAGCAGGCATCATGGAACTCAGGTGTGAGGAATCATGCTGCTCAGCTGGCAATAATCAAGCAGCTGAGCAGGCAGGAATTACGCAGCACAGCTGGCAATTGTCAAGCAGATGACAGGCAGGAATTGCAGCTCAGCTGGCAATTGTCAAGCAGATGAGCAGACAGTAATCACGCAGCTCAGCAGGCCCTGATCACGTGACTGAGCATGCACTGTTCACGTGGCTGATCATACACTGATCACGTGATGATCATGCACTGATCACGTGGATATCATGCACTGATCACGTGGCTGATCATGCACTGTTCACGTGGCTGATCACACACTGATCACGTGACTGATCATGCACTGATCACGTGGCATCATGCACTGATCACGTGGCTGATCATGCACTGATCACGTAACTCATGCACACATCACGTGGCTATCATGCACTGCTCACGTGGCTGTCATGAATGATCACGTAGCACCATATACTGTCACGTGACTGATCATGCACTGATCACGTAAATGATCATGCACTGATCACGTGACTGATCATGCACTGATCACGTGACTGATCATGCACTGATCACGTGGCTATCATGCACTGCTCACGTGGCTGATCATGCAACGATCACGTGCAACCATGCACTTCACGTGACTGATCATGCACTGATCACGACTGATCCTGCACTGATCATGCTCATCATGCACTGATCAGTGCTGATCACACATGTATCACGTGACTGATCATGCACTGATCCCGCGGCTCTCATGCACTGATCACGTGGCTGTCATGCACTGATCACGGGATCATGCACTGATCACGTGGCTGATCCACACACGATCACATGACTGATCATGCACTGATCACGTGGCTATCATGCACTGATCACGGCTATCATGCACTGATCACGTGGCTGATCATGCAATGATCACGTAGCTACCATGTACTGGTCACGTGACTGATCATGCACTGATCACGTAATTGATCATGCACTGATCACGTGGCTGATCATGCACTGATCACGTGGCTGATCATGCACTGATCACGTAACTGATCATGCACTGATCACGTGACTGATCATGCACTGATCACGTGGCTATCATGCACTGATCACGTGGCTGATCATGCACTGATCACGTGGCTGATCATGCACTGATCACGTGACTGATCATGCACTGATCACGTGTCTGATCATGCTGATCACGTGGCTATCATGCACTGCTCACGTGGCTGATCATGCCATGATCACGCAGCTACCATGTACTGGTCACATGACTGATCATGCACTGATCACGTGACTGATCATGCACTGATCACGTGGCTATCATGCACTACTCACGTGGCTGATCATGCAATGATCATGTAGCTACCATACAGGTCACGTGAATGATCATACACCCATCAGGTGACTGATCATGCACTGATCACGTGGCTATCATGCACTGATCGTGTGACTGATCATGCACTGTTCACGCCTATATCATGCACTGATCACATGACTGCCCATGCACTGATCACGTGGATGATCATACACTAATCTTGTGACAGATCATGCACTGATCACGTGGCTGATCATGCACTGATACCGTGACTGAGCATGGACTGATCACATGACTATCATGTAGTGATCACGTGACTTAATGGCGCTGATCATGTGACTGATCATGCGCTGATCATGTTTGCTATCATACACTGATCATGTGCCTCTGGAGGCAATAAACAAAGAGCTGAGTAGTCACGAATCAAACAGTCAGCAGGCAATAATCATGGAAACTGTGAGGAATCATGCTGCTCAGCTGGCAATAATCAAGCAGCTGAGCAGGCAGGAATTACGCAGCACAGCTGGCAATTGTCAAGCAGATGACAGGCAGGAATCGTGCAGCTCAGCTGGCAATTGTCAAGCAGATGAGCAGACAGTAATCACGCAGCTCAGCAGGCCCTGATCACGTGACTGAGCATGCACTGTTCACGTGGCTGATCATACACTGATCACGTGATGATCATGCACCGATCACTTGGATATCATGCACTGATCACGTGGCTGATCATACACTGTTCACGTGTCTGACCATGCACTGATCACGTGGCTGATCATACACTGCTCACGTAACTGATCATGCACTGATCACGTGGCTATCATGCACTGATCACGTGGCTGAACATGCACTGTTCACGTGGCTGATCACACACCTGTCACGTGACATATCATGCACTGATCACGTGGCACTCATGCACTGATCACGTGGCTGATCATACTCTGCTCACGTAACTCATGCACACATCACGCGGCTATCATGCACTGCTCACGTGGCTCGTCATGGAATGATCACGTGCAACCATATACTGGCACTGACTGATCATGCATCACGTAAATGATCATGCACTGTCCACGTGACTGATCATGTACTGATCACGTGACTGATCATGCACTGATCACGTGCTATCATGTCTGCTCACGTGGCTGATCATGCACTGATCACGTAGCAACCATGTACTGGTCACGTGACTGATCATGCACTGATCACGTAATGATCCTGCACTGATCACGTGGCTCATCATGCACTGATCACGTGGCTGATCACACTGTATCACGTGACTGATCATGCACTGATCCCGTGGCCATGCACTGATCACGCTGTCATGCACTGATCACGGATATCATGCACTGATCACGTGGCTGATCACACAGTATCACATGACTGATCATGCACTGATCACGTGGCTATCATGCACTGATCACGTGGCTGATCATGCACTGATCACGTGGCTATGTACTGATCACGTGACTGATCATGCACTGATCATAACTGATCATGCACTGATCACGTGGCTGATCATGCACTGATCACGTGGCTGATCATGCACTGATCACGTACTGATCATGCACTGATCACGTAACTGATCATGCACTGATCACGGGCTATCATGCACTGATCACGTGGCTGAACATGCACTGATCACGTGCTGATCATGCACTGATCACGTGGCTGGACATGCACTGATCACGTGACTGATCATGCACTGATCACGTGGCTGATCATGCACTGATCACGTGATGATCATGCACTGATCATGTCTGATCATGCACTGATCACGTGGCTATCATGCACTGCTCACGTGGCTGATCATGCATGATCACGCAGCTACCATGTACTGGTCACATGACTGATCATGCACTGATCACGTGACTGATCATGCGTGATCACGTGGCTATCATGAACTACTCACGTGGCTGATCATGCAATGATCATGTAGCTACCATGTACAGGTCACGTGAATGATCATACACCATCAGGTGACTGATCATGCACTGATCACGTGGCTATCATGCACTGATCACGACTGATCATGCACTGTTCACGTCTATATCATGCACTGATCACATGATCATGCACTGATCACGTGGATGATCATACACTAATCTGTGACAGATCATGCACTGATCACGTGGCTGATCATGCACTGATACGTGACTGAGCATGGACTGATCACATGACTATCATGTAGTGATCACGTGACTTAATGGCGCTGATCATGTGACTGATCATGCGCTGATCATGTTTGCTATCATACACTGATCATGTGCCTCTGGAGGCAATAAACAAAGAGCTGAGTAGGCACGAATCAAACAGTCAGCAGGCAATAATCATGGAACTCAGGTGTGAGGAATCATGCTGCTCAGCTGGCAATAATCAAGCAGCTGAGCAGGCAGGAATTACGCAGCACAGCTGGCAATTGTCAAGCAGATGACAGGCAGGAATCGTGCAGCTCAGCTGGCAATTGTCAAGCAGATGAGCAGACAGTAATCACGCAGCTCAGCAGGCATCACGTGACTGAGCATGCACTGTTCACGTGGCTGATCATACACTGATCACGTGATGATCATGCACTGATCACTGGATATCATGCACTGATCACGTGGCTGATCATGCACTGTTCACGTGGCTGATCACACACTGATCACGTGACTGATCATGCACTGATCACGTGGCATCATGCACTGATCACGTGGCTGATCATGCACTGATCACGCTCATGCACATCACGTGGCTATCATGCACTGCTCACGTGCTGTCATGGAATGATCACGAGCAACCATATACTGGTAACGTGACTGATCATGCACAGATCACAAAATGATCATGCACTGATCACGTGACTGATCATGCACTGATCACGCATGATCATGCACTGATCACGTGGCTATCATGCACTGCTCACGTGGCTGATCATGCACTGATCACGTAGCAACCATGCACTGGTCACGTGACTGATCATGCACTGATCACTGATCATGCACTGATCACGGCTCATCATGCACTGATCATGGCTGATCACACATGCATCACGACTGATCATGCACTGATCACGTGGCTCATGCACTGATCACGTGGCTGATCATGCACTGATCACGTGGATATCATGCACTGATCACGTGGCTGATCACACACATCACATGACTGATCATGCACTGATCACGTGGCTATCATGCACTGATCACGCTATCATGCACTGATCACGTGGCTGATCATGCAATGATCACGCATACCATGTACTGGTCACGTGACTGATCATGCACTGATCACGAATTGATCATGCACTGATCGTGGCTGATCATGCACTGATCACGTGGCTGATAGCACTGATCACGTGACTGATCATGCACTGATCACGTGGCTGATCATGCACTGATCACGTGGCTATCATGCACTGATCACGTGGCTGATCATGCACTGATCACGTGGCTGATCATGCACTGATCACGTGGCTGATCATGCTGATCACGTGTCTGATCATGCACTGATCACGTGGCTATCATGCACTGATCACGTGGCTGATCATGCCATGATCACGCAGCTACCATGCACTGGTCACATGACTGATCATGCACTGATCACGTGACTGATCATGCACTGATCACGTAGCTATCATGCACTACTCACGTGGCTGATCATGCAATGATCATGAAGCTACCATGTACAGGTCACGTGAATGATCATGCACCCATCAGGTGACTGATCATGCACTGATCACGTGGCTATCATGCACTGATCACGTGACTGATCATGCACTGTTCACGCCTATATCATGCACTGATCACATGACTGCATGCACTGATCACGTGGATGATCATACACTAATCGTGACAGATCATGCACTGATCACGTGGCTGATCATGCACTGATACCGTGACTGAGCATGGACTGATCACATGACTATCATGTAGTGATCACGTGACTTAATGGCGCTGATCATGTGACTGATCATGCGCTGATCATGCTTGCTATCATACACTGATCATGTGCCTCTGGAGGCAATAAACAAAGAGCTGAGTAGGCACGAATCAAACAGTCAGCAGGCAATAATCATGGAACTCAGGTGTGAGGAATCATGCTGCTCAGCTGGCAATAATCAAGCAGCTGAGCAGGCAGGAATTACAGCACACAGCTGGCAATTGTCAAGCAGATGACAGGCAGGAATCGTGCAGCTCAGCTGGCAATTGTCAAGCAGATGAGCAGACAGTAATCACGCAGCTCAGCAGGCCCAGATCACGTGACTGAGCATGCACTGTTCACGTGGCTGATCATACACTGATCACGTGATGATCATGCACTGATCACGTGGATATCATGCACTGATCACGGCTGATCATACACTGTTCACGTGTCCGACCATGCACTGATCACGTGGCTGATCATACACTGCTCACGTAACTGATCATGCACTGATCACGTGGCTATCATGCACTGATCACGTGGTTGAACATGCACTGTTCACGTGGCTGATCACACACCTGTCACGACATATCATGCACTGATCACGTGGCACTCATGCACTGATCACGTGGCTGATCATACTCTGCTCACGTAACTCATGCACACATCACGTGGCTATCATGCACTGCTCACGTGGCATCGTCGGAATGATCACGTAGCAACCATATACTGGTCACGTGACTGATCATGCAAAGATCACGTAATGATCATGCACTGTTCACGTGGCTGATCATGCACTGATCACGTGGCTGATCATGCACTGATCACGTGGCTATCATGCTCTGATCACGTGGCTGATCATGCAAGATCACGTAGCAACCATGCACTGGTCACGTGACTGATCATGCACTGATCACGCACTGATCATGCACTGATCACGTGGCTGATCATGCACTGATCACGTGGCTGATCATGCACTGATCACGGTTGATCATGCACTGATCACGACTGATCATGCACTGATCACGTCTGATCATGCATGATCATGGCTATCATGCACTGCTCACGTGGCTGATCATGCCATGATCACGCAGCTACCATGTACTGGTCACACGACTGATCATGCACTGATCACGTGACTGATCATGCAGTGATCACGTGGCTATCATGAACTATCACGTGGCTGATCATGCAATGATCATGTAGCTACCATGTACAGGTCACGTGAATGATCATACACCCATCAGGTGACTGATCATGCACTGATCACGTGGCTATCATGCACTGATCACGAGACTGATCATGCACTGTTCACGCCTATATCATGCACTGATCACATGACTGCCATGCACTGATCACGTGGATGATCATACACTAATCTTGTGACAGATCATGCACTGATCACGTGGCTGATCATGCACTGATACCGTGACTGAGCATGGACTGATCACATGACTATCATGTAGTGATCACGTGACTTAATGGCGCTGATCATGTGACTGATCATGCGCTGATCATGTTTGCTATCATACACTGATCATGTGCCTCTGGAGGCAATAAACAAAGAGCTGAGTAGGCACGAATCAAACAGTCAGCAGGCAATAATCATGGAACTCAGGTGTGAGGAATCATGCTGCTCAGCTGGCAATAATCAAGCAGCTGAGCAGGCAGGAATTACGCAGCACAGCTGGCAATTGTCAAGCAGATGACAGGCAGGAATCGTGCAGCTCAGCTGGCAATTGTCAAGCAGATGAGCAGACAGTAATCACGCAGCTCAGCAGGCCCAGATCACGTGACTGAGCATGCACTGATCACGTGGCTGATCATACACTGATCACGTAACTGATCATGCACTGATCACGTGGCTATCATGCACTGATCACGTGGCTGAACATACACTGTTCACGTGTCTCATGCACTGATCACGTGGCTGATCATACACTGCTCACGTAACTGATCATGCACTGATCACGTGGCTATCATGCACTGATCACGTGGCTGAACATGCACTGTTCACGTGGCTGATCACACACTGTCACGTGACATATCATGCACTGATCACGTGCACTCATGCACTGATCACGTGGCTGATCATACTCTGCTCACGTAACTCATGCACACATCACGTGGCTATCATGCACTGCTCACGTGGCTCGTCATGGAATGATCACGTAGCAACCATATACTGGTAACCTGACTGATCATGCAAAGATCACGTAAATGATCATGCACTGTTCACGTGACTGATCATGTACTGATCACGTGACTGATCATGCACTGACCACGTGGCTATCATGCTCTGCTCACGTGGTTGATCATGCACTGATCACGTAGCAACCATGTACTGGTCACGTGACTGATCATGCACTGATCACGTAATTGATCCTGCACCGATCACGTGGCTCATCATGCACTGATCACGTGGCTGATCACACATGTATCACGTGACTGATCATGCACTGATCCCGCGGCTCTCATGCACTGATCACGGCTGTCATGCACTGATCACGCGGATATCATGCACTGATCACGTGGCTGATCACACACGTATCACATGACTGATCATGCACTGATCACGTGGCTATCATGCACCGATCACGTGGCTATCATGCACTGATCACGTGGCTTATCAGGCAATGATCACGTAGCTACCATGTACTGGTCACGTAACTGATCATGCACCGAGCACGTAATTGATCATGCACTGATCATGTGGCTGATCATGCACTGATCACGTGGCTGATCATACACTGATCACATGACTGATCATGCACTGATCACGTGACTGATCATGCACTGATCACGTGGCTATCATGCACTGATCACTTGGCTGGACATACACTGATCACGTGCCTGGTCATGCACTGATCACGTGGCTGATCATGCACTGATCACGTGACTGATCATGCACTGATCACGTGTCTGATCATGCACTGATCACGTGGCTATCATGCACTGCTCACGCTGATCATGCCATGATCGTACTGACTGTCACATGACTGATCATGCACTGATCACGTAACTGATCATGCAGTGATCACGTGGCTATCATGAACTACTCACGTGGCTGATCATGCAATGATCATAGCTACATGTACAGGTCACGTGAATGATCATACACCCATCAGGTGACTGATCATGCACTGATCACGTGGCTATCATGCACTGATCACGAGACTGATCATGCACTGTTCACGTCTATATCATGCACTGATCACATGACTGCCCTGCACTGATCACGTGGATGATCATACACTAATCTTGTGACAGATCATGCACTGATCACGTGGCTGATCACGCACTGATACCGTGACTGAGCATGGACTGATCACATGACTATCATGCAGTGATCACGTGACTTAATGGCGCTGATCACGTGACTGATCATACGCTGATCATGTTTGCTATCATACACTGATCATGTGCCTCTGGAGGCAATAAACAAAGAGCTGAGTAGGTACGAATCAAACAGTCAGCAGGCAATAATCATGGAACTCAGGTGTGAGGAATCATGCTGCTCAGCTGGCAATAATCAAGCAGCTGAGCAGGCAGGAATTACGCAGCACAGCTGGCAATTGTCAAGCAGATGACAGGCAGGAATCGTGCAGCTCAGCTGGCAATTGTCAAGCAGATGAGCAGACAGTAATCACGCAGCTCAGCAGGCCCAGATCACGTGACTGAGCATGCACTGTTCACGTGGCTGATCATACACTGATCACGTAATGATCATGCACTGATCACGTGATATCATGCACTGATCACGTGGCTGAACATGCAATGATCACGTGGCTGATCACACACTGATCACGTGACTATCATGCACTGATCACGTGGCATCATGCACTGATCACGTGGCTGATCATACTGCTCACGTAACTCATGCACATCACGTAGCTGATCATGCACTGCTCACGTGGCTCGTCATGCAATGATCACGTAGCAACCATACTGTCACGTGACTGATCATGCAAAGATCACGAATGATCATGCACTGTTCACGTGACTGATCATGTACTGATCACGTGACTGATCATGCACTGACCACGTGGCTATCATGCTCTGCTCACGTGGCTGATCATGCAATGATCACGTAGCACCATGTACTGGTCACGTGACTGATCATGCACTGATCACGTAACTGATCATGCACTGATCACGTGGCTCATCATGTACTGATCACGTGGCTGATCACACATGATCACGTGACTGATCATGCACTGATCCCGTGGCTCATGCACTGATCACGTGGCTGCCATGCACTGATCACGTGGATATCATGCACTGATCACGTGACTGATCACACACGTATCACGTGACTGATCATGCACTGATCACGTGGCTATCATGCACTGATCACGTGGCTACCATGCACTGATCACGTGGCTGATCAGGCAATGATCACGTAGCTACCATGTACTGGTCACGTGACTGATCATGCACTGATCACGTAATTGATCATGCACTGATCATGTGGCTGATCATGCACTGATCACGTGGCTGATCATACACTGATCACGTAACTGATCATGCACTGATCACGTGACTGATCATGCACTGATCACGTGACTATCATGCACTGATCACGTGGCTGACACACTGATCACTGCACTGATCATGCACTGATCACGTGACTGATCATGCACTGATCACGTGGCTGATCATGCACTGATCACGTGGCTATCATGCACTGCTCACGTGGCTGATCATGCCATGAACACAGCTACCATGTACTGGTCACATGACTGATCATGCACTGATCACGTGACTGATCATGCAGTGATCACGAGGCTATCATGAACTACTCACGTGGCTGATCATGCAATGATCATGTAGCTACCATACAGGTCACGTGAATGATCATACACCCATCAGGTGACTGATCATGCACTGATCACGTGGCTATCATGCACTGATCACGAGACTGATCATGCACTGTTCACGCCTATATCATGCACTGATCACATGACTGCCCCTGCACTGATCACGTGGATGATCATACACTAATCTTGTGACAGATCATGCACTGATCACGTGGCTGATCATGCACTGATACCGTGACTGAGCATGGACTGATCACATGACTATCATGTAGTGATCACGTGACTTAATGGCGCTGATCATGTGACTGATCATGCGCTGATCATGTTTGCTATCATACACTGATCATGCCTCTGGAGGCAATAAACAAAGAGCTGAGTAGGCACGAATCAAACAGTCAGCAGGCAATAATCATGGAACTCAGGTGTGAGGAATCATGCTGCTCAGCTGGCAATAATCAAGCAGCTGAGCAGGCAGGAATTACGCAGCACAGCTGGCAATTGTCAAGCAGATGACAGGCAGGAATCGTGCAGCTCAGCTGGCAATTGTCAAGCAGATGAGCAGACAGTAATCACGCAGCTCAGCAGGCCCAGATCACGTGACTGAGCATGCACTGTTCACGTGGCTGATCATACACTGATCACGTGATGATCATGCACTGATCACGTGGCTATCATGCACTGATCACGTGGCTGAACATGCACTGTTCACGTGGCTGATCACACACTGATCACGTGACACATGCACTGATCACGTGGCATCATGCACTGATCACGTGGCTGATCATACTCTGCTCACGTAACGATCATGCACTGATCACGTGGCTATCATGCACTGCTCACGTGGCTGTCATGGAATGATCACGTAGCAACCATATACTGGTAACGTACTGATCATGCAAAGATCACGTAAATGATCATGCACTGTTCACGTGACTGATCATGTACTGATCACGTGACTGATCATGCACTGACCACGTGGCTATCATGCTCTGCTCACGTGGCTGATCATGCAACGATCACGTAGAACCATGTACTGGTCACGTGACTGATCATGCACTGATCACGTAATTGATCCTGCACTGATCACGTGGCTCATCATGCACTGATCACGTGGCTGATCACACATGTATCACGTGACTGATCATGCACTGATCCCGTGGCTCTCATGCACTGATCACGTGGCTGTCATGCACTGATCACGCGGATATCATGCACTGATCATGTGGCTGATCACACACGTATCACATGACTGGTCAGGCACTGATCACGTGGCTATCATGCACTGATCACGATGATCATGCACTGCACGTGGCTGATCAGGCAATGATCACGTAGCTACCATGTACTGGTCACGTGACTGATCATGCACTGATCACGTAATTGATCATGCACTGATCTGTGGCTGATCATGCACTGATCACGGCTGATCATACACTGATCACGTAACTGATCATGCACTGATCACGTGATCGATCATGCACTGATCACGTGGCTATCATGCACTGATCACTGGCTGGATCATGCACTGATCACGTGGCTGATCATGCACTGATCACGTGACTGATCATGCACTGATCTCGTGTCTGATCATGCACTGATCACGTGGCTATCATGCACTGCTCACGTGGCTGATCATGCCATGATCACGCAGCTACCATGTACTGGTCACATGACTGATCATGCACTGATCACGTGACTGATCATGCAGTGATCACGTGGCTATCATGAACTACTCACGTGGCTGATCATGCAATGATCATGTAGCTACCATGTACAGGTCACGTGAATGATCATACACCCATCAGGTGACTGATCATGCACTGATCACGTGGCTATCATGCACTGATCACGAGACTGATCATGCACTGTTCACGCTATATCATGCACTGATCACATGATTGCCCGTGCACTGATCACGTGGATGATCATACACTAATCTTGTGACAGATCATGCACTGATCACGTGGCTGATCATGCACTGATACCGTGACTGAGCATGGACTGATCACATGACTATCATGTAGTGATCACGTGACTTAATGGCGCTGATCATGTGACTGATCATGCGCTGATCATGTTTGCTATCATACACTGATCATGTGCCTCTGGAGGCAATAAACAAAGAGCTGAGTAGGCACGAATCAAACAGTCAGCAGGCAATAATCATGGAACTCAGGTGTGAGGAATCATGCTGCTCAGCTGGCAATAATCAAGCAGCTGAGCAGGCAGGAATTACGCAGCACAGCTGGCAATTGTCAAGCAGATGACAGGCAGGAATCGTGCAGCTCAGCTGGCAATTGTCAAGCAGATGAGCAGACAGTAATCACGCAGCTCAGCAGGCCCAGATCACGTGACTGAGCATGCACTGTTCACGTGGCTGATCATACACTGATCACTGGATGATCATGCACTGATCACTTGGATATCATGCACTGATCACGTGGCTGATCATACACTGTTCACGTGTCTGACCATGCACTGATCACGTGGCTGATCATACACTGCTCACGTAACTGATCATGCACTGATCACGTGGCTATCATGCACTGATCACGTGGCTGAACATGCACTGTTCACGTGGCTGATCACACACCTGTCACGTGACATATCATGCACTGATCACGTGGCACTCATGCACTGATCACGTGGCTGATCATACTCTGCTCACGTGACTCATGCACACATCACGTGGCTATCATGCACTGCTCACGTGGCTCGTCATGGAACGATCACGTAGCAACCATATACTGGTAACGTGACTGATCATGCACAGATCACGAATGATGCATATGCACTGGTCACGTGACTGATCATGTACTGATCACGACTGATCATGCACTGACCACGTACATGCATACCGATCACGGGTGATCATGCAATGATCACGTGGCTACCATGTACTGATCACGTGACTGATCATGCACTGATCACGTAACTGATCATGCACTGATCACGTGGCTGATCATGCACTGATCACGTGACTGATCATGCACTGATCACGTGGCTGATCATGCACTGATCACGTGACTGATCATGCACTGATCTCGTGTCTGATCATGCACTGATCAGCTATCATGCACTGCTCACGTGGCTGATCATGCCATGATCACGCAGCTACCATGTACTGGTCACATGACTGATCATGCACTGATCACGTGACTGATCATGCAGTGATCACGTGGCTATCATGAACTACTCACGTGGCTGATCATGCAATGATCATGCTACCATGTACAGGTCACGTGAATGATCACACACCCATCAGGTGACTGATCATGCACTGATCACGTGGCTATCATGCACTGATCACGAGACTGATCATGCACTGTTCACGTCTATATCATGCACTGATCACATGACTGCCCGTGCACTGATCACGTGGATGATCATACACTGCTCACGTGACAGATCATGCACTGATCACGTGGCTGATCATGCACTGATACCGTGACTGATCATGGACTGATCACATGACTATCATGCACTGATCACGTGACTTAATGGCGCTGATCATGTGACTGATCATGCGCTGATCATGTTTGCTATCATACACTGATCATGTGCCTCTGGAGGCAATAAACAAAGAGCTGAGTAGGCACGAATCAAACAGTCAGCAGGCAATAATCATGGAACTCAGGTGTGAGGAATCATGCTGCTCAGCTGGCAATAATCAAGCAGCTGAGCAGGCAGGAATTACGCAGCACAGCTGGCAATTGTCAAGCAGATGACAGGCAGGAATCGTGCAGCTCAGCTGGCAATTGTCAAGCAGATGAGCAGACAGTAATCACGCAGCTCAGCAGGCCCAGATCACGTGACTGAGCATGCACTGTTCACGTGGCTGATCATACACTGATCACGTGATGATCATGCACTGATCACGTGGATATCATGCACTGATCACGTGGCTGATCATGCACTGATCACGTGTCTGATCATGCACTGATCACGTGGCTGATCATGCACTGCTCACGTAACTGATCATGCACTGATCACGTGGCTATCATGCACTGATCACGTGGCTGAACATGCACTGTTCACGTGGCTGATCACACACCTGTCACGTGATATATCATGCACTGATCACGTGGCACTCATGCACTGATCACGTGGCTGATCATACTCTGCTCACGTAACTCATGCACATATCACGTGGCTATCATGCACTGCTCACGTGGTCATGGAATGATCACGTAGCTACCATATACTGGTAACGTGACTGATCATGCAAAGATCACGTGAATGATCATGCACTGTTCACGTGGCTGATCATGTACTGATCACGTGACTGATCATGCACTGACCACGTGGCTATCATGCTCTGCTCACGTGGCTGATCATGCAACGATCACGTAGCAACCATGTACTGGTCACGTGACTGATCATGCACTGATCACGCAATTGATCCTGCACTGATCACGTGGCTCATCATGCACTGATCACGTGCTGATCACACATGTATCACGTGACTGATCATGCACTGATCCACGTGGCTCATGCACTGATCACGTGGCTGTCCTGCACTGATCACGTGGATCATGCACTGATCACGTGGCTGATCACACACGTATCACGTGACTGATCATGCACTGATCACGTGGCTATCATGCACTGATCACGTGGGCTATCATGCACTGATCACGTGGCTGATCATGCACTGATCACGTAGCTACCATGCACTGGTCACGTGACTGATCATGCACTGATCACGTGGCTGATCATGCACTGATCACGTGGCTGATCATGCACTGATCACGTGGCTGATCATGCACTGATCACGTAACTGATCATGCACTGATCACGTGGCTGATCATGCACTGATCACGTGGCTATCATGCACTGATCACGTGGCTGGTCATGCACTGATCACGTGCTGATCATGCACTGATCATGTTCATGCACTGATCACGCTGGACCATACTGATCACGTGGCTGATCAGCATGCACTGATCACGTGGCTATCATGCACTGCTCACGTGGCTGATCACTGCGATCACAGCTACTGTACTGGCACGTGACTGATCATGCACTGATCACGTGACTGATCATGCACTGATCACGTGGCTATCATGCACTACTCACTTGGCTGATCATACACTGATCACGCAGCTACCATGTACTGGTCACGTGACTGATCATACACCCATCAGGTGACTGATCATGCACTGATCACGTGGCTATCATGCACTGATCACGAGACTGATCATGCACTGTTCACGCCTATATCATGCACTGATCACATGACTGCCTGCACTGATCACGTGGATGATCATACACTAATCTTGTGACAGATCATGCACTGATCACGTGGCTGATCATGCACTGATACCGTGACTGAGCATGACTGATCACATGACTATCATGCAGTGATCACGTGACTTAATGGCGCTGATCATGTGACTGATCATGCGCTGATCATGTTTGCTATCATACACTGATCATGTGCCTCTGGAGGCAATAAACAAAGAGCTGAGTAGGCACGAATCAAACAGTCAGGCAATAATCATGGAACACAGTGTGAGGATCATGCTGCTCAGCCAATAATCAAGCAGCTGAGCAGGCAGGAATTACGCAGCACAGCTGGCAATTGTCAAGCAGATGACAGGCAGGAATCGTGCAGCTCAGCTGGCATGTCAAGCAGATGAGCAGACAATCACGCAGCTCAGCAGGCCCAGATCACGTGACTGAGCATGCACTGTTCACGTGGCTGATCATACACTGATCACGTGATGATCATGCACTGATCACTTGGATATCATGCACTGATCACGTGGCTGATCATACACTGTTCACGTGCTGACCATGCACTGATCACGTGGCTGATCACTACACTGCAACTGACTGCACATCACGTGGCTATCATGCACTGATCACGTGGCTGAACATGCACTGTTCACGTGGCTGATCACACACCTGTCACGTGACATATCATGCACTGATCACGTGGCACTCATGCACTGATCACGTGGCTGATCATACTCTGCTCACATAACATGCACACATCACGTGGCTATCATGCACTGCTCACGTGGCTCGTCATGGAATGATCACGTAGCAACCATATACTGGTAACGTGACTGATCATGCAAGATCACGAATGATCATGCACTGTTCACGTGACTGATCATGCACTGATCACGTGACTGATCATGCACTGACCACGTGGCTATCATGCTCTGCTCACGTGGCTGATCATGCAACGATCACGTAGCAACCATGTACTGGTCACGTGACTGATCATGCACTGATCACGCACTGATCCCACTGATCACGTGGCTCATGCACTGATCACGGCTGATCACACATGTATCACGTGACTGATCATGCACTGATCCCGTGGCTCTGCGCACTGATCACGTGGCTGTCATGCACTGATCACGTGGATATCATGCACTGATCACGTGGCTGATCACACACGATCACATGACTGATCATGCACTGATCACGTGGCTATCATGCACTGATCACGTGGCTATCATGCACTGATCACGTGGCTGATCATGCATGATCACGTAGCTATCATGTACTGGTCACGTGACTGATCATGCACTGATCACGTACTGATCATGCACTGATCACGCTGATCATGCACTGATCACGTGGCTGATCATACACTGATCACCTGATCATGCACTGATCACGTGACTGATCATGCACTGATCACGTGGCTATCATGCACTGATCACGTGGCTGATCATGCACTGATCACGCGCTATCATGCACTGATCACGGCTGATCATGCACTGATCACGGCTGATCATGCACTGATCAGGTCGATCATGCACTGATCACGCGACTATCATGCACTGATCACGTGGCTGATCATGCCACTGATCACGGCTACCATGTACTGGTCACGTGACTGATCATGCACTGATCCACGCTGACTGATCATGCACTGATCACGTGACTGATCATGCACTGATCACGTGACTGATCATGCACTGATCACGTGGCTGATCATGCACTGATCATGTATGCTACCATGCACTGGTCACGTGACTGATCATGCACTGATCACGTGACTGATCATGCACTGATCACGTGGCTATCATGCACTGATCACGTGGCTGATCATGCACTGATCACGCAGCTATCATGCACTGGTCACGTGACTGATCATGCACTGATCACGTACTGATCATGCACTGATCACGTGGCTCATGCACTGATCACGTGGCTGATCATGCACTGATCACGTGACTGATCATGCACTGATCACGTGACTGATCATGCACTGATCACGTGGCTGATCATGCACTGATCACGTGGCTGATCATGCACTGATCACGTGACTGATCATGCACTGATCACGTGTCTGATCATGCACTGATCACGTGGCTATCATGCACTGCTCACGTGGCTGATCATGCCATGATCACGCAGCTACCATGTACTGGTCACATGACTGATCATGCACTGATCACGTGACTGATCATGCAGTGATCACGTGGCTATCATGAACTACTCACGTGGCTGATCATGCAATGATCATGTAGCTACCATGTACAGGTCACGTGAATGATCATACACCCATCAGGTGACTGATCATGCACTGATCACGTGGCTGATCATGCACTGATCACGAGACTGATCATGCACTGTTCACGTCTATATCATGCACTGATCATGCCGATCGTGCACTGATCACGTGGATGATCATACACTAATCTTGTGACAGATCATGCACTGATCACGTGGCTGATCATGCACTGATACCGTGACTGAGCATGGACTGATCACATGACTATCATGTAGTGATCACGTGACTTAATGGCGCTGATCATGTGACTGATCATGCGCTGATCATGTTTGCTATCATACACTGATCATGTGCCTCTGGAGGCAATAAACAAAGAGCTGAGTAGGCACGAATCAAACAGTCAGCAGGCAATAATCATGGAACTCAGGTGTGAGGAATCATGCTGCTCAGCTGGCAATAATCAAGCAGCTGAGCAGGCAGGAATTACGCAGCACAGCTGGCAATTGTCAAGCAGATGACAGGCAGGAATCGTGCAGCTCAGCTGGCAATTGTCAAGCAGATGAGCAGACAGTAATCACGCAGCTCAGCAGGCCCGATCACGTGACTGAGCATGCACTGTTCACGTGGCTGATCATACACTGATCACGTGATGATCATGCACTGATGGATATCATGCACTGATCACGTGGCTGATCATACACTGTTCACGTGTCTGACCATGCACTGATCACGTGGCTGATCATACACTGCTCACGTAACTGATCATGCACTGATCACGTGGCTATCATGCACTGATCACGTGGCTGAACATGCACTGTTCACGTGGCTGATCACACACCTGTCACGTGACATATCATGCACTGATCACGTGGCACTCATGCACTGATCACGCGGCTGATCATACTCTGCTCACGTAACTCATGCACACATCACGTGGCTATCATGCACTGATCACGTGGCTGATCATGGAATGATCACGTAGCAACCATATACTGGTAACGTGACTGATCATGCAAAGATCACGTAAATGATCATGCACTGTCCACGTGACTGATCATGTACCGATCACGTGACTGATCATGCACTGACCACGTGGCTATCATGCTCTGCTCACGTGGCTGATCATGCAACGATCACGTAGCAACCATGTACTGGTCACGTGACTGATCATGCACTGATCACGAATTGATCCTGCACTGATCACGTGGCTCATCATGCACTGATCACGTGGCTGATCACACATGTATCACGTGACTGATCATGCACTGATCCCGTGGCTCTCATGCACTGATCACGTGGCTGTCATGCACTGATCACGTGGATATCATGCACTGATCATGTGGCTGATCACACACGTATCACATGACTGATCATGCACTGATCACGTGGCTATCATGCACTGATCACGTGGCTATCATGCACTGATCACGTGGCTTATCAGGCAATGATCACGTAGCTACCTTGTACTGGTCACGTAACTGATCATGCACTGAGCACGTAATTGATCATGCACTGATCATGTGGCTGATCATGCACTGATCACGTGGCTGATCATACACTGATCACATAATTGATCATGCACTGATCATGATGATCATGCACTGATCACGTGGCTGATCATGCACTGATCACTTGGCTGGTCATACACTGATCACGTGCCTGGTCATGCACTGATCACGTGGCTGATCATGCACTGATCACAGTGACTGATCATGCACCGCTCACGTGGCTGATCATGCATGATCACGCAGCTACCATGTACTGATCACGTGACTGATCATGCACTGATCACGTGACTGATCATGCACTGATCACGTGGCTATCATGCACTGATCACGTGGCTGATCATACACGATCACGCAATCATGCACTGATCACGTGACTGATCATGCACTGATCACGTGACTGATCATGCACTGATCACGTGGCTCATGCACTGATCACGTGGCTGATCGCACATGTATCACGTGACTGATCATGCACTGATCACGTGACTGTCATGCACTGATCACGTGGCTGATCATGCACTGATCACGTGGCTATCATGCACTGATCATGTGGCTGATCACACAGTATCACATGACTAATCATGCACTGATCACGTGGCTATCATGCACTGATCACGTGACTGATCATGCACTGATCACGTGGCTTATCATGCACTGATCACGTGACTACCATGTACTGGTCACGTGACTGATCATGCACTGATCACGTAACTGATCATGCACTGATCACGTGGCTGATCATGCACTGATCACGTGGCTGATCATGCACTGTTCACTGATCACACACTGATCACGTGACTGATCATGCACTGATCACGTGGCTATCATGCACTGATCACGTGGCTGACATACACTGATCACGTGCCTGATCATGTACTGATCACGTGGCTGATCATGCACTGATCACGTGACTGATCATGCACTGATCACGTGTCTGATCATGCACTGATCACGTGGCTATCATGCACTGCTCACGTGGCTGATCATGCCATGATCACGCAGCTACCATGTACTGGTCACATGACTGATCATGCACTGATCACGTGACTGATCATGCAGTGATCACGTGGCTATCATGAACTACTCATGGCTGATCATGCAATGATCATGTAGCTACCATGTACAGGTCACGTGAATGATCATACACCCATCAGGTGACTGATCATGCACTGATCACGTGGCTATCATGCACTGATCACGAGACTGATCATGCACTGATCACGTCTATATCATGCACTGATCACATGACTGCCCATGCACTGATCACGTGGATGATCATACATTAATCTTGTGACAGATCATGCACTGATCACGTGGCTGATCATGCACTGATACCGTGACTGAGCATGGACTGATCACATGACTATCATGTAGTGATCACGTGACTTAATGGCACTGATCACGTGACTGATCATGCACTGATCATGTTTGCTATCATGCACTGATCATGTGCCTCTGGAGGCAATAAACAAAGAGCTGAGTAGGCACGAATCAAACAGTCAGCAGGCAATAATCATGGAACTCAGGTGTGAGGAATCATGCTGCTCAGCTGGCAATAATCAAGCAGCTGAGCAGGCAGGAATTATGCAGCACAGCTGGCAATTGTCAAGCAGATGACAGGCAGGAATCGTGCAGCTCAGCTGGCAATTGTCAAGCAGATGAGCAGACAGTAATCACGCAGCTCAGCAGGCCCAGATCACGTGACTGAGCATGCACTGTTCACGTGGCTGATCATACACTGATCACGTGATGATCATGCACTGATCACGTGGGTATCATGCACTGATCACGTGGCTGATCATACACTGTTCACGTGTCTGACCATGCACTGATCACGTGGCTGATCATACACTGCTCACGTAACTGATCATGCACTGATCACGTGGCTATCATGCACTGATCACGTGGCTGAACATGCACTGTTCACGTGGCTGATCACACACTTGTCACGTGACATATCATGCACTGATCACGTGGCACTCATGCACTGATCACGTGGCTGATCATACTCTGCTCACGTAAGTCATGCACACATCACGTGGCTATCATGCACTGCTCACGTGGCTGCGTCATGGAATGATCACGTAGCAACCATATACTGGTAACGTGACTGATCATGCAAAGATCACGTAAATGATCATGCACTGTTCACGTGACTGATCATGTACTGATCACGTGACTGATCATGCACTGACCACGTGGCTATCATGCTCTGCTCACGTGGCTGATCATACCAGATCACGTAGCAACCATGTACTGGTCACGTGACTGATCATGCACTGATCACGTACTTGATCCTGCACTGATCACGTGGCTCATCATGCACTGATCACGTGGCTGATCACATATCACGTGACTGATCATGCACTGATCCCGTGGCTCATGCACTGATCACGTGGCTGTCATGCACTGATCACGTGGATATCATGCACTGATCACGTGGCTGATCACCTGCATCACGTGACTGATCATGCACTGATCACGTGCTATCATGCACTGATCACGTGGCTATCATGCACTGATCACGTGGCTGATCATGCACTGATCACGTAGCTACCATGTACTGATCACGTGACTGATCATGCACTGATCACGTAATTGATCATGCTGATCATGTGGCTGATCATGCACTGATCACGTGGCTGATCATGCACTGATCACGTAACTGATGCTGATCATCACTGATCATGCACTGATCACGTGGCTGATCATGCACTGATCACGTGGCTGATCATGCACTGATCCGTTGACTGATGCACTGATCGTGTCTGATCATGCACTGATCACGTGGCTATCATGCACTGCTCACGTGGCTGATCATGCCATGATCACGCAGCTACCATGTACTGGTCACATGACTGATCATGCACTGATCACGTGACTGATCATGCAGTGATCACGTGGCTATCATGAACTACTCGCGGCTGATCATGCAATGATCATGCGTAGCTACCATGCAGGTGCCGTGAATGATCATACACCCATCAGGTGACTGATCATGCACTGATCACGTGGCTATCATGCACTGATCACGTGACTGATCATGCACTGTTCCGCGTCTATATCATGCACTGATCACATGACTGCCCGTGCACTGATCACGTGGATGATCATACACTAATCTTGTGACAGATCATGCACTGATCACGTGGCTGATCATGCACTGATACTGTGACTGAGCATGGACTGATCACATGACTATCATGTAGTGATCACGTGACTTAATGGCGCTGATCATGTGACTGATCATGCGCTGATCATGTTTGCTATCATACACTGATCATGTGCCTCTGGAGGCAATAAACAAAGAGCTGAGTAGGCATGAATCAAACAGTCAGCAGGCAATAATCATTGAACTCAGTGTGAGGAATCATGCTGCTCAGCTGGCAATAATCAAGCAGCTGAGCAGGCAGGAATTACGCAGCACAGCTGGCAATTGTCAAGCAGATGACAGGCAGGAATCGTGCAGCTCAGCTGGCAATTGTCAAGCAGATGAGCAGACAGTAATCACGCAGCCAGGGCCTGATCACGTGACTGATCATGCACTGATCACGTGGCTGATCATACACTGATCACGTGACTGATCATGCACTGATCACGTGGCTATCATGCACTGATCACGTGGCTGATCATGCACTGATCACGTGGCTGATCATGCACTGATCACGTGGCTGATCACACACTGATCACGTGACTGATCATGCACTGATCACGTGGCTGATCATGCACTGATCACGTGGCTATCATGCACTGATCACGTGGCTGATCATGCACTGATCACGTGGCTACCATGCACTGGTCACGTGACTGATCATGCACTGATCACGTAATTGATCATGCTGATCACGTGGCTGATCATGCACTGATCACGTTGATCATACACTGATCATGTGACTGATCATGCACTGATCACGTGACTGATCATGCACTGATCACGTGGCTATCATGCACTGATCACTTGGCTGGACATACACTGATCACGTGCATGGTCATGCACTGATCACGTGGCTGATCATGCACTGATCACGTGGCTGATCATGCACTGATCTCGTGTCTGATCATGCACTGATCACGTGGCTATCATGCACTGCTCACGTGGCTGATCATGCCATGATCACGCAGCTACCATGTACTGGTCACATGACTGATCATGCACTGATCACGTGACTGATCATGCAGTGATCACGTGGCTATCATGACTACTCACGTGGCTGATCATGCCATGATCATGTAGCTACCATGTACAGGTCACGTGAATGATCATGCACCCATCAGGTGACTGATCATGCACTGATCACGTGGCTATCATGCACTGATCACGAGACTGATCATGCACTGTTCACGTCTATATCATGCACTGATCACATGACTGCCATGCACTGATCACGTGGATGATCATACACTAATCTTGTGACAGATCATGCACTGATCACGTGGCTGATCATGCACTGATACCGTGACTGAGCATGGACTGATCACATGACTATCATGTAGTGATCACGTGACTTAATGGCGCTGATCATGTGACTGATCATGCGCTGATCATGTTTGCTATCATACACTGATCATGTGCCTCTGGAGGCAATAAACAAAGAGCTGAGTAGGCACGAATCAAACAGTCAGCAGGCAATAATCATGGAACTCAGGTGTGAGGAATCATGCTGCTCAGCTGGCAATAATCAAGCAGCTGAGCAGGCAGGAATTACGCAGCACAGCTGGCAATTGTCAAGCAGATGACAGGCAGGAATCGTGCAGCTCAGCTGGCAATTGTCAAGCAGATGAGCAGACAGTAATCACGCAGCTCAGCAGGCCCAGATCACGTGACTGAGCATGCACTGTTCACGTGGCTGATCATACACTGATCACGTGATGATCATGCACTGATCACTTGGATATCATGCACTGATCACGTGGCTGATCATACACTGTTCACGTGTCTGACCATGCACTGATCACGTGGCTGATCATACACTGCTCACGTAACTGATCATGCACTGATCACGTGGCTATCATGCACTGATCACGTGGCTGACATGCACTGTTCACGTGGCTGATCACACATGTCACGTGACATATCATGCACTGATCACGTGGCACTCATGCACTGATCACGTGGCTGATCATCTCTGCTCATGTCTCATGCACACATCACGTGGCTATCATGCACTGCTCACGTGGCTCGTCATGGAATGATCACGTAGCAACCATATACTGGTAACGTGACTGATCATGCAAAGATCACGTGAATGATCATGCACTGTTCACGTGACTGATCATGTACTGATCACGTGACTGATCATGCACTGACCACGTGGCTATCATGCTCTGCTCACGTGGCTGATCATGCAAGATCACGTAGCAACCATGTACTGGTCACGTGACTGATCATGCACTGATCACGTAATTGATCCTGCACTGATCACGTGGCTCATCATGCACTGATCACGTGGCTGATCACACATGTATCACGTGACTGATCATGCACTGATCCGTGGCTCTCATGCACTGATCACGTCTGTCATGCACTGATCACGTGGATATCATGCACTGATCACGTGGCTGATCACACACGTATCACATGACTGATCATGCACTGATCACGTGGCTATCATGCACTGATCACGTGGCTATCATGCACTGATCACGTGGCTGATCAGTGTGATCATGTATTTCTGCTCTCTTGATCAAGCTGATCATGCACTGATCACGTGACTGATCATGCACTGATCACGTAACTGATCATGCACTGATCACGTGGCTGATCATGCACTGATCACGTGGCTGATCATACACTGATCACATAACTGATCATGCACTGATCACGTGACTGATCATGCACTGATCACGTGGCTATCATGCACTGATCATGGCTGGACATACACTGATCACGTGCCTGGTCATGCACTGATCACGTGGCTGATCATGCACTGATCACGTGACTGATCATGCACTGATCACGTGTCTGATCATGCACTGATCACGTGGCTATCATGCACTGCTCACGTGGCTGATCATGCCATGATCACGCAGCTACCATGTACTGGTCACATGACTGATCATGCACTGATCACGTGACTGATCATGCAGTGATCACGTGGCTATCATGAACTACTCACGTGGCTGATCATGCAATGATCATGTAGCTACCATGTACAGGTCACGTGAATGATCATACACCCATCAGGTGACTGATCATGCACTGATCACGTGGCTATCATGCACTGATCACGAGACTGATCATGCACTGTTCACGTCTATATCATGCACTGATCACATGACTGCCCGTGCACTGATCACGTGGATGATCATACACTAATCTTGTGACAGATCATGCACTGATCACGTGGCTGATCATGCACTGATACCGTGACTGAGCATGGACTGATCACATGACTATCATGTAGTGATCACGTGACTTAATGGCGCTGATCATGTGACTGATCATGCGCTGATCATGTTTGCTATCATACACTGATCATGTGCCTCTGGAGGCAATAAACAAAGAGCTGAGTAGGCACGAATCAAACAGTCAGCAGGCAATAATCATGGAACTCAGGTGTGAGGAATCATGCTGCTCAGCTGGCAATAATCAAGCAGCTGAACAGGCAGGAATTACGCAGCACAGCTGGCAATTGTCAAGCAGATGACAGGCAGGAATCGTGCAGCTCAGCTGGCAATTGTCAAGCAGATGAGCAGACAGTAATCACGCAGCTCAGCAGGCCCAGATCACGTGACTGAGCATGCACTGTTCACGTGGCTGATCATACACTGATCACGTGTCTGATCATGCACTGATCACTTGGATATCATGCACTGATCACGTGGCTGATCATACACTGTTCACGTGTCTGACCATGCACTGATCACGTGGCTGATCATACACTGCTCACGTGTCTGATCATGCACTGATCACGTGGCTATCATGCACTGATCACGTGGCTGAACATGCACTGTTCACGTGGCTGAACACACACATGTCACGTGACATATCATGCACTGATCACGTGGCACTCATGCACTGATCACGTGGCTGATCATACTCTGCTCACGTAACTCATGCACACATCACGTGGCTATCATGCACTGCTCACGTGGCTCGTCATGGAATGATCACGTAGCAACCATATACTGGTAACGTGACTGATCATGCAAAGATCACGTAAATGATCATGCACTGTTCACGTGACTGATCATGTACTGATCACGTGACTGATCATGCACTGATCACGTGGCTATCATGCTCTGCTCACGTGGCTGATCATGCACCGATCACGTAGCAACCATGTACTGGTCACGTGACTGATGATGCACTGATCACGTGATGATCATGCACTGATCACGTGGCTCATCATGCACTGATCACGTGGCTGATCACACATGTATCACGTGACTGATCATGCACTGATCACGTGGCTCTCATGCACTGATCACGTGGCTGTCATGCACTGATCACGTGGATATCATGCACTGATCACGTGGCTGATCACACGTATCACATGACTGATCATGCACTGATCACGTGGCTATCATGCACTGATCACGTGGCTATCATGCACTGATCACGTGGCTGATCATGCAATGATCACGTAGCTACCATGTACTGGTCACGTGACTGATCATGCACTGATCACGTAATTGATCATGCACTGATCACGTGGCTGATCATGCACTGATCACGTGGCTGATCATGCACTGATCACGTGACTGATCATGCACTGATCACGTGACTGATCATGCACTGATCACGTGGCTGATCATGCACTGATCACGTGGCTGATCATGCACTGATCACGTGACTGATCATGCACTGATCACGTGGCTGATCATGCACTGATCACGTGGCTATCATGCACTGCTCACGTGGCTGATCATGCATGATCACGCAGCTACCATGTACTGGTCACATGACTGATCATGCACTGATCACGTGACTGATCATGCACTGATCACGTGGCTATCATGCACTACTCACGTGGCTGATCATGCAATGATCATGTAGCTACCATGTACAGGTCACGTGAATGATCATATCAGGTGACTGATCATGCACTGATCACGTGGCTATCATGCACTGATCACGACTGATCATGCACTGTTCACGTCTATATCATGCACTGATCACGCACTTGCACTGATCACGTGGATGATCATACACTAATCTTGTGACAGATCATGCACTGATCACGTGGCTGATCATGCACTGATACCGTGACTGAGCATGGACTGATCACATGACTATCATGTAGTCACGTGACTTAATGGCGCTGATCATGTGACTGATCATGCGCTGATCATATTTGCTATCATACACTGATCATGTGCCTCTGGAGGCAATAAACAAAGAGCTGAGTAGGCGCGAATCAAACAGTCAGCAGGCAATAATCATGGAACTCAGGTGTGAGGAATCATGCTGCTCAGCTGGCAATAATCAAGCAGCTGAGCAGGCAGGAATTACGCAGCACAGCTGGCAATTGTCAAGCAGATGACAGGCAGGAATCGTGCAGCTCAGCTGGCAATTGTCAAGCAGATGAGCAGACAGTAATCACGCAGCTCAGCAGGCCCAGATCACGTGACTGAGCATGCACTGTTCACGTGGCTGATCATACACTGATCACGTGATGATCATGCACTGATCGCTTGGATATCATGCACTGATCACGTGGCTGATCATACACTGCTCACGGCTGATCATGCACTGATCACGTGGCTATCATGCACTGATCACGTGGCTGAACATGCACTGATCACGTGGCTGATCATGCACTGATCACGTGGCTGATCATGCACTGATCACGTGGCTGATCACACTGATCACGTGGCTGATCATGCACTGATCACGTGGCTATCATGCACTGATCACGTGGCTGATCATGCACTGATCACGTGACTATCATGCACTGATCACGTGGCTGATCATGCACTAATCACGTGGCTGATCATGCAATGATCATGTGCTGATCATGCACAGATCACGCTGATCATGCACTGATCACGTGCTGATCATGCACTGATCACCGATCATGCTGATCACGTGACTGATCATGTGATCACGTGCTACCATGCACTGATCACGTGACTGATCATGCACTGATCACGTGACTGATCATGCACTGATCACGTGGCTGATCATGCACTGATCACGTGGCTGATCATGCACTGATCACGTGGCATCATGCACTGATCACGTGGCTGATCATGCACTGATCACGTGCCTGGTCATGCACTGATCACGTGGCTGATCATGCACTGATCACGTGACTGATCATGCACTGATCACGTGTCTGATCATGCACTGATCACGTGGCTATCATGCACTGCTCACGTGGCTGATCATGCATGATCACGCAGCTACCATGTACTGGTCGCGTGACTGATCATGCACTGATCACGTGACTGATCATGCACTGATCACGTGGCTATCATGCACTACTCACGTGGCTGATCATGCAATGATCATGTAGCTACCATGTACAGGTCACGTGAATGATCATACACCCATCAGGTGACTGATCATGCACTGATCACGTGGCTATCATGCACTGATCACGAGACTGATCATGCACTGTTCACGTCTATATCATGCACTGATCACATGACTGCCCATGCACTGATCACGTGGATGATCATACACTAATCTTGTGACAGATCATGCACTGATCACGTGGCTGATCATGCACTGATACCGTGACTGAGCATGGACTGATCACATGACTATCATGTAGTGATCACGTGACTTAATGGCGCTGATCATGTGACTGATCATGCTGATCATGTTTGCTATCATACACTGATCATGTGCCTCTGGAGGCAATAAACAAAGAGCTGAGTAGGCACGAATCAAACAGTCAGCAGGCAATAATCATGGAACTCAGGTGTGAGGAATCATGCTGCTCAGCTGGCAATAATCAAGCAGCTGAGCAGGCAGGAATTACACAGCAGCTGGCAATTGTCAAGCAGATGACAGGCAGGAATCGTGCAGCTCAGCTGGCAATTGTCAAGCAGATGAGCAGACAGTAATCACGCAGCTCAGCAGGCCCAGATCACGTGACTGAGCATGCACTGTTCACGTGGCTGATCATACACTGATCACGTGATGATCATGCACTGATCACTTGGCTATCATGCACTGATCACGTGGCTGATCATACACTGTTCACGTGTCTGACCATGCACTGATCACGTGGCTGATCATACACTGCTCACGTAACTGATCATGCACTGATCACGTGGCTATCATGCACTGATCACGTGGCTGAACATGCACTGTTCACGTGGCTGATCACACACCTGTCACGTGACATATCATGCACTGATCACGTGGCACTCATGCACTGATCACGTGGCTGAACATACTCTGCTCACGTAACTCATGCACACATCACGTGGCTATCATGCACTGCTCACGTGGCTCGTCATGGAATGATCACGTAGCAACCATATACTGGTCACGTGACTGATCATGCAAAGATCACGTAAATGATCATGCACTGATCACGTGACTGATCATGTACTGATCACGTGACTGATCATGCACTGACCACGTGGCTATCATGCTCTGCTCACGTGGCTGATCATGCAGCGATCACGTAGCAACCATGTACTGGTCACGTGACTGATCATGCACTGATCACGTAATTGATCCTGCACTGATCACGTGGCTCAACATGCACTGATCACGTGGCTGATCCCACACGTATCACGTGACTGATCATGCACTGATCCCGTGGCTCTCATGCACTGATCACGTGGCTGTCATGCACTGATCATGGATATCATGCACTGATCACGTGGCTGATCACACACGTATCACATGACTGATCATGCACTGATCACGTGGCTATCATGCACTGATCACGTGGCTATCATGCACTGATCACGTGGCTGATCATTCAATGATCACGTTGCTACCATGTACTGGTCACGTGACTGATCATGCACTGAGCACGTAAGTGATCATGCACTGATCATGTGGCTGATCATGCACTGATCACGTGGCTGATCATACTGATCACATAACTGATCATGCACTGATCACGTGACTGATCATGCACTGATCACGTGGCTGATCATGCACTGATCACGTGGCTGATCATGCACTGATCACGTGACTGATCATGCACTGATCACGTGGCTGATCATGCACTGATCACGTGACTATCATGCACTGATCACGTGGCTGATCATGCATGATCACGCAGCTACCATGTACTGGTCCGCATGACTGATCATGCACTGATCACGTGACTGATCATGCACTGATCACGTGGCTATCATGCACTGATCACGTGGCTGATCATGCAGATCACGTAGCTACCATGCTGGTCACGTGATGATCATACACTGATCACGTAATTGATCATGCACTGATCACGTGGCTCATCATGCACTGATCACGTGGCTGATCATGCACTGATCATGTGACTGATCATGCACTGATCACATTGTCTCATGCACTGATCACGTAGCTGATCATGCACTGATGACGTGGATATCATGCACTGATCACGTGTAATCAGTGTGCTACGTGTCACGTGACTGATCATGCACTGATCACGTGGCTGATCATGCACTGATCACGTGGCTATCATGCACTGCTCACGTGGCTGATCAGGCAATGATCACGTAGCTACCATGTACTGGTCACGTGACTGATCATGCACTGATCACGTAATTCAGCACACTGATCACTGGCTGATCATGCACTGATCACGTGGCTGATCATGCACTGATCACGTAACTGATCATGCACTGATCACGTGACTGATCATGCACTGATCACGTGGCTATCATGCACTGATCACGTGGCTGACATGCACTGATCACGTGCACTGATCATGCTGATCATGGCTGATCATGCACTGATCACGTGACTGATCATGCACTGATCTCGTGGCTGATCATGCACTGATCACGTGGCTATCATGCACTGCTCACGTGGCTGATCATGCATGATCACAGCTACCATGTACTGGTCACATGACTGATCATGCACTGATCACGTGACTGATCATGCAGTGATCATGGCTATCATGAACTACTCACGTGGCTGATCATGCAATGATCATGTAGCTACCATGTGGTCACGTGAATGATCATACACCCATCAGGTGACTGATCATGCACTGATCACGTGGCTATCATGCACTGATCACGAGATTGATCATGCACTGTTCACGTCTATATCATGCACTGATCACATGACTGCCCGTGCACTGATCACGTGGATGATCATACACTAATCTTGTGTCAGATCATGCACTGATCACGTGGCTGATCATGCACTGTGCACTGACTGAGCATGGACTGATCACATGACTATCATGTAGTGATCACGTGACTTAATGCGCTGATCATGTGACTGATCATGCACTGATCATGTTAGCTATCATACACTGATCATGTGCCGCTGGAGGCAATAAACAAAGAGCTGAGTAGGCACGAATCAACAGTCAGCAGGCAATAATCATGGAACACAGTGTGAGAATCATGCTGCTCAGCTGGCAATAATCAAGCAGCTGAACAGGCAGGAATTACGCAGCACAGCTGGCAATTGTCAAGCAGATGACAGGCAGGAATCGTGCAGCTCAGCTGGCAATTGTCAAGCAGATGAGCAGACAGTAATCACGCAGCTCAGCAGGCCCAGATCACGTGACTGAGCATGCACTGTTCACGTGGCTGATCATACACTGATCACGCGATGATCATGCACTGATCACTTGGATATCATGCACTGATGTGGCTGATCACACACTGTTCACGTGTCTGACCATGCACTGATCACGTGGCTGATCATACACTGCTCACGTACTGATCATGCACTGATCACGTGGCTATCATGCACTGATCACGTGGCTGAACATGCACTGTTCACGTGGCTGATCACACACCTGTCACGTGACTATCATGCACTGATCACGTGGCACTCATGCACTGATCACGTGGCTGATCATACTCTGCTCACGTAACTCATGCACACATCCGTGGCTATCATGCACTGCTCACGTGGCTCGTCATGGAATGATCACGTGGCAACCATATACTGGTAACGTGACTGATCATGCAAAGATCACGTAAATGATCATGCACTGTTCACGTGACTGATCATGTACTGATCACGTGACTGATCATGCACTGACCACGTGGCTATCATGCTCATCACGTGGCTGATCATGCAAGGCGATCACGTAGCAACCATGTACTGGTCACGTGACTGATCATGCACTGATCACGTAATTGATCCTGCACTGATCGTGGCTCATCATGCACTGATCACGTGGCTGATCACACATGTATCCGTGACTGATCATGCACTGATCACGTGGCTCTCATGCACTGATCACGTGGCTGTCATGCACTGATCACGTGGATATCATGCACTGATCACGTGGCTGATCACACACGTATCACATGACTGATCATGCACTGATCACGTGGCTATCATGCACTGATCACGTGGCTATCATGCACTGATCACGTGGCTGATCATGCAATGATCATAGCTACCATACTGGTCACGTGACTGATCATGCACTGATCACGTAACTGATCATGCACTGATCACGTGGCTGATCATGCACTGATCACGTGGCTGATCATACACTGATCACATAACTGATCATGCACTGATCAATGACTGATCATGCACTGATCACGTGGCTGGTCATGCACTGATCACGTGGCTGATCATGCACTGATCACGTGACTGATCATGCACTGATCACGTGTCTGATCATGCACTGATCACGTGGCTATCATGCACTGCTCACGTGGCTGATCATGCTGATCACGCAGCTACTGTCATGTACTGGTCACGTGACTGATCATGCGATCACGTGACTGATCATGCAGTGATCACGTGGCTATCATGAACTCTCACGTTGATCATGCAATGATCATGTAGCTACCATGTACAGGTCACGTGAATGATCATACACCCATCAGGTGACTGATCATGCACTGATCACGTGGCTATCATGCACTGATCACGAGACTGATCATGCACTGATCACGTCTATCATGCACTGATCACATGACTGCGTGCACTGATCGTGGATGATCATGCTAATCTTGTGACAGATCATGCACTGATCATGCACTGATCCATGACTGAGCATGGACTGATCACATGACTATCATGTAGTGATCACGTGACTTAATGGCGCTGATCATGTGACTGATCATGCGCTGATCATGTTTGCTATCATACACTGATCATGTGCCTCTGGAGGCAATAAACAAAGAGCTGAGTAGGCACGAATCAAACAGTCAGCAGGCAATAATCATGGAACTCAGGTGTGAGGAATCATGCTGCTCATCTGGCAATAATCAAGCAGCTGAGCAGGCAGGATTACGCAGCACAGCTGGCAATTGTCAAGCAGATGACAGGCAGGAATCGTGCAGCTCAGCTGGCAATTGTCAAGCAGATGAGCAGACAGTAATCACGCAGCTCAGCAGGCCCAGATCACGTGACTGAGCATGCACTGTTCACGTGGCTGATCATACACTGATCACGTGATGATCATGCACTGATCTGGATATCATGCACTGATCACGTGGCTGATCATACACTGTTCACGTGTCTGACCATGCACTGATCACGTGGCTGATCACATATCACGTGACTGATCATGCACTGATCACGTGGCTATCATGCACTGTCACGTGGCTATGCATATGATCATCACGTGGCTGATCATGCACTGATCACGTGGCTATCATGCACTGATCACGTGACTGATCATACACTGCATCACGTGACTGATCATGCACTGATCACGTGGCTGATCATGCACTGATCACGTGGCTGATCATGCACTGATCACGTGACTGATCATGCACTGATCACGTGGCTGATCATGCACTGATCACGTGGCTATCATGCACTGATCACGTGGCTGATCATACACTGATCACGTGACTGATCATGCACTGATCACGTGGCTGATCATGCACTGATCACGTGACTGATCATGCACTGATCACGTGACTGATCATGCACTGATCACGTGGCTATCATGCACTGCTCACGTGGCTGATCATGCATGATCACGCAGCTACCATGTACTGGTCACATGACTGATCATGCACTGATCACGTGACTGATCATGCACTGATCACGTGGCTATCATGCACTACTCACGTGGCTGATCATGCAATGATCATGTAGCTATCATGTACAGGTCACGTGATGATCATACACCCATCAGGTGACTGATCATGCACTGATCACATGGCTATCATGCACTGATCACGTGACTGATCATGCACTGATCACGTCTATATCATGCTGATCACATGACTGCCATGCACTGATCACGTGGATGATCATACACTAATCTTGTGACAGATCATGCACTGATCACGTGGCTGATCATGCACTGATACCGTGACTGAGCATGGACTGATCACATGACTATCATGTAGTGATCACGTGACTTAATGGCGCTGATCATGTGACTGATCATGCGCTGATCATGTTTGCTATCATACACTGATCATGTGCCTCTGGAGGCAATAAACAAAGAGCTGAGTAGGCACGATCAAACAGTCAGCAGGCAATAATCATGGAACTCAGGTGTGAGGAATCATGCTGCTCAGCTGGCAATAATCAAGCAGCTGAGCAGGCAGGAATTACGCAGCACAGCTGCAATTGTCAAGCAGATGACAGGCAGGAATCGTGCAGCTCAGCTGGCAATTGTCAAGCAGATGAGCAGACAGTAATCACGCAGCTCATCAGGCCCAGATCACGTGACTGAGCATGCACTGTTCACGTGGCTGATCATACACTGATCACGTGATGATCATGCACTGATCACTTGGATATCATGCACTGATCACGTGGCTGATCATACACTGTTCACGTGTCTGACCATGCACTGATCACGTGGCTGATCATACACTGCTCACGTAACTGATCATGCACTGATCACGTGGCTATCATGCACTGATCACGTGGCTGAACATGCACTGTTCACGTGGCTGATCACACACATCACGTGACATCATGCACTGATCACGTGGCACTCATGCACTGATCACGTGGCTGATCATACTCTGCTCACGTAACTCATGCACACATCACGTGGCTATCATGCACTGCTCACGTGGCTCGTCATGGAATGATCATAGCTACCATATACTGGTCACGTGACTGATCATGCAAAGATCACGTAAATGATCATGCACTGTTCACGTGACTGATCATGTACTGATCACGTGACTGATCATGCACTGATCACGTGGCTATCATGCTCTGCTCACGTGGCTGATCATGCACTGATCACGTGCTGATGCATACTGGTCACGTGACTGATCATGCACTGATCACGTAATTGATCATGCACTGATCACGTGGCTCATCATGCACTGATCACGTGGCTGATCACACATGTATCACGTGACTGATCATGCACTGATCACGTGGCTCTCATGCACTGATCACGTGGCTGTCATGCACTGATCACGTGGATATCATGCACTGATCACTGGCTGATCACGTATCACATTGATCATGCACTGATCCTGCGTGGCTATCATGCACTGATCACGTATTCTGCATCATGCTGATCATCATGGCTGATCATGCACTGATCACGTAGCTGACCATGCACTGATCACGTGGCTGATCATGCACTGATCACGTAACTGATCATGCACTGATCACGTGGCTGATCATGCACTGATCACGTGGCTGATCATGCACTGATCACGTGGCTGATCATGCACTGATCACGTGGCTGATCATGCACTGATCACGTGCTGATCATGCACTGATCACGTGGCTGATCATGCACTGATCACGTGGCTGATCATGCACTGATCACGTGGCTGATCATGCACTGATCACGTAACTGATCATGCACTGATCACGTGACTGATCATGCACTGATCACGTGGCTATCATGCACTGATCACTTGGCTGACATGCACTGATCACGTGACTGATCATGCACTGATCACGTGGCTGATCATGCACTGATCACGTGACTGATCATGCACTGATCACGTGTCTGATCATGCACTGATCACGTGGCTACATGCACTGCTCACGTGGCTGATCATGCCATGATCACGCAGCTACCATGTACTGGTCACATGACTGATCATGCACTGATCACGTGACTGATCATGCAGTGATCACGTGGCTATCATGCACTACTCACGTGGCTGATCATGCAATGATCATGTAGCTACCATGTACAGGTCACGTGAATGATCATACACCCATCAGGTGACTGATCATGCACTGATCACGTGGCTATCATGCACTGATCACGAGACTGATCATGCACTGATCACGTCTATATCATGCACTGATCACATGACTGCCATGCACTGATCACGTGGATGATCATACACTAATCTTGTGACAGATCATGCACTGATCACGTGGCTGATCATGCACTGATACCGTGACTGAGCATGGACTGATCACATGACTATCATGTAGTGATCACGTGACTTAATGGCGCTGATCATGTGACTGATCATGCGCTGATCATGTTTGCTATCATACACTGATCATGTGCCTCTGGAGGCAATAAACAAAGAGCTGAGTAGGCACGAATCAAACAGTCAGCAGGCAATAATCATGGAACTCAGGTGTGAGGAATCATGCTGCTCAGCTGGCAATAATCAAGCAGCTGAGCAGGCAGGAATTACGCAGCACAGCTGGCAATTGTCAAGCAGATGACAGGCAGGAATCGTGCAGCTCAGCTGGCAATTGTCAAGCAGATGAGCAGACAGTAATCACGCAGCTCAGCAGGCCCAGATCACGTGACTGAGCATGCACTGTTCACGTGGCTGATCATGCACTGATCACGTGATGATCATGCACTGATCACTTGGATATCATGCACTGATCACGTGGCTGATCATACACTGTTCACGTGTCTGACCATGCACTGATCACGTGGCTGATCATACACTGCTCACGTAACTGATCATGCACTGATCACGTGGCTATCATGCACTGATCACGTGGCTGAACATGCACTGTTCACGTGGCTGATCACACACTGTCACGTGACATATCATGCACTGATCACGTGGCACTCATGCACTGATCACGTGGCTGATCATACTCTGCTCACGTAACTCATGCACACATCACGTGGCTATCATGCACTGCTCACGTGGCTCGTCATGGAATGATCACGTAGCAACCATATACTGGTCACGTGACTGATCATGCACAGATCACGAATGATCATGCACTGTTCACGTGACTGATCATGTACTGATCACGTGATGATGCACTGATCACGTGGCTATCATGCACTGCTCACGTGGCTGATCATGCACTGATCACGTAGCAACCATGTACTGGTCACGTGACTGATCATGCACTGATCACGTAATTGATCCTGCACTGATCACGTGGCTCATCATGCACTGATCACGTGGCTGATCACACATGTATCACGTGACTGATCATGCACTGATCACGTGGCTCTCATGCACTGATCACGTGGCTGTCATGCACTGATCACGTGGATATCATGCACTGATCACGTGGCTGATCACACACGTATCACATGACTGATCATGCACTGATCACGTGGCTATCATGCACTGATCACGTGGCTATCATGCACTGATCACGTGGCTGATCATGCAATGATCACGTAGCTACATGTACTGGTCACGTGACTGATCATGCACTGATCACGTAATTGATCATGCACTGATCACGTGGCTGATCATGCACTGATCACGTGGCTGATCATACACTGATCACGTAACTGATCATGCACTGATCACGTGACTGATCATGCACTGATCACGTGGCTATCATGCACTGATCACGTGGCTGCACTGATCACGTGACTGATCATGCACTGATCACGTGGCTGATCATGCACTGATCACGTGACTGATCATGCACTGATCACGTGCTGATCATGCACTGATCACGTGGCTATCATGCACTGCTCACGTGGCTGATCATGCATGATCACGCAGCTACCATGTACTGGTCACATGACTGATCATGCACTGATCACGTGACTGATCATGCAGTGATCACGTGGCTATCATGCACTACTCACGTGGCTGATCATGCAATGATCATGTAGCTACCATGTACAGGTCACGTGAATGATCATACACCCATCAGGTGACTGATCATGCACTGATCACGTGGCTATCATGCACTGATCACGAGACTGATCATGCACTGATCACGTCTATATCATGCACTGATCACATGACTGCCATGCACTGATCACGTGGATGATCATACACTAATCATGTGACAGATCATGCACTGATCACGTGGCTGATCATGCACTGATACCGTGACTGAGCATGGACTGATCACATGACTATCATGTAGTGATCACGTGACTTAATGGCGCTGATCATGTGACTGATCATGCGCTGATCATGTTTGCTATCATACACTGATCATGTGCCTCTGGAGGCAATAAACAAAGAGCTGAGTAGGCACGAATCAAACAGTCAGCAGGCAATAATCATGGAACTCAGGTGTGAGGAATCATGCTGCTCAGCTGGCAATAATCAAGCAGCTGAGCAGGCAGGAATTACGCAGCACAGCTGGCAATTGTCAAGCAGATGACAGGCAGGAATCGTGCAGCTCAGCTGGCAATTGTCAAGCAGATGAGCAGACAGTAATCACGCAGCTCAGCAGGCCCAGATCACGTGACTGAGCATGCACTGTTCACGTGGCTGATCATGCACTGATCACGTGATGATCATGCACTGATCACGTGGATATCATGCACTGATCACGTGGCTGATCATACACTGCTCACGTAACTGATCATGCACTGATCACGTGGCTATCATGCACTGATCACGTGGCTGATCATGCACTGTTCACGTGGCTGATCACACACCTGTCACGTGACATATCATGCACTGATCACGTGGCACTCATGCACTGATCACGTGGCTGATCATACTCTGCTCACGTAACTCATGCACACATCACGTGGCTATCATGCACTGCTCACGTGGCTGATCATGGAATGATCACGTAGCTACCATATACTGGTCACGTGACTGATCATGCAAGATCACGTAAATGATCATGCACTGTTCACGTGACTGATCATGCACTGATCACGTGACTGATCATGCACTGATCACGTGGCTATCATGCTCACGTGGCTGATCATGCAACGATCACGTAGCAACCATGTACTGGTCACGTGACTGATCATGCACTGATCACGTAATTGATCATGCACTGATCACGTGGCTCATCATGCACTGATCACGTGGCTGATCACACATGTATCACGTGACTGATCATGCACTGATCACGTGGCTATCATGCACTGATCACGTGGCTGTCATGCACTGATCACGTGGATATCATGCACTGATCACGTGGCTGATCACACACGTATCACGTGACTGATCATGCACTGATCACGTGGCTATCATGCACTGATCACGTGGCTATCATGCACTGATCACGTGGCTGATCATGCACTGATCACGTAGCTATCATGCACTGATCACGTGACTGATCATGCACTGATCACGTGATTGATCATGCACTGATCACGTGGCTGATCATGCACTGATCACGTGGCTGATCATGCACTGATCACGTAACTGATCATGCACTGATCACGTGACTGATCATGCACTGATCACGTGGCTATCATGCACTGATCACGTGGCTGATCATGCACTGATCACGTGACTGATCATGCACTGATCACGTGGCTGATCATGCACTGATCACGTGACTGATCATGCACTGATCACGTGACTGATCATGCACTGATCACGTGGCTATCATGCACTGATCACGTGGCTGATCATGCATGATCACGTGGCTATCATGCACTGATCACGTGACTGATCATGTCACGTGACTGATCATGCTGATCACGTGGCTATCATGCACTGATCACGTGATCATGCACTGATCACGTATGCTCTATCATGCAGATCACGTGACTGATCATGCACTGATCACGTGACTGATCATGCACTGATCACGTGGCTATCATGCACTGATCACGTGGCTGATCATGCACTGATCACGTAGCTACCATGCACTGGTCACGTGACTGATCATGCACTGATCACGTAATTGATCATGCACTGATCACGTGGCTGATCATGCACTGATCACGTGGCTGATCATGCACTGATCACATGACTGATCATGCACTGATCACGTGACTGATCATGCACTGATCACGTGCCTGGTCATGCACTGATCACGTGGCTGATCATGCACTGATCACGTGACTGATCATGCACTGATCACGTGTCTGATCATGCACTGATCACGTGGCTATCATGCACTGCTCACGTGGCTGATCATGCCATGATCACGCAGCTACCATATACTGGTCACGTGACTGATCATGCACTGATCCCGTGACTGATCATGCACTGATCACGTGGCTATCATGAACTACTCACGTGGCTGATCATGCAATGATCGTAGCTACCATGTACAGGTCACGTGAATGATCATACCCATCAGGTGACTGATCATGCACTGATCACGTGGCTATCATGCACTGATCACGAGACTGATCATGCACTGTTCACGCGTCTATCATGCACTGATCCCATGACTGCCATGCACTGATCACGTGGATGATCATACACTAATCATGTGACAGATCATGCACTGATCACGTGGCTGATCATGCACTGATACCGTGACTGAGCATGGACTGATCACATGACTATCATGTAGTGATCACGTGACTTAATGGCGTGATCATGTGACTGATCATGCGCTGATCATGTTTGCTATCATACACTGATCATGTGCCTCTGGAGGCAATAAACAAAGAGCTGAGTAGGCACGAATCAAACAGTCAGCAGGCAATAATCATGGAACTCAGGTGTGAGGAATCATGCTGCTCAGCTGGCAATAATCAAGCAGCTGAGCAGGCAGGAATTACGCAGCACAGCTGGCAATTGTCAAGCAGATGACAGGCAGGAATCGTGCAGCTCAGCTGGCAATTGTCAAGCAGATGAGCAGACAGTAATCACGCAGCTCAGCAGCCCAGATCACGTGACTGAGCATGCACTGTTCACGTGGCTGATCATACACTGATCACGTGATGATCATGCACTGATCACTTGGATATCATGCACTGATCACGTGGCTGATCATACACTGTTCACGTGTCTGACCATGCACTGATCACGTGGCTGATCATACACTGCTCACGTAACTGATCATGCACTGATCACGTGGCTATCATGCACTGATCACGTGGCTGAACATGCACTGTTCACGTGGCTGATCACACACCTGTCACGTGACATATCATGCACTGATCACGTGGCACTCATGCACTGATCACGTGGCTGATCATACTCTGCTCACGTAACTCATGCACACATCACGTGGCTATCATGCACTGCTCACGTGGCTCGTCATGGAATGATCACAACCATATACTGGTAACGTGACTGATCATGCACAGATCACGTAAATGATCATGCACTGTTCACGTGACTGATCATGTACTGATCACGTGACTGATCATGCACTGACCACGTGGCTATCATGCTCTGCTCACGTGGCTGATCATGCAACGATCACGTAGCAACCATGTACTGGTCACGTGACTGATCATGCACTGATCACGTAATTGATCCTGCACTGATCACGTGGCTCATCATGCACTGATCACGTGGCTGATCACACATGTATCACGTGACTGATCATGCACTGATCACGTGGCTCTCATGCACTGATCACGTGGCTGTCATGCACTGATCACGTGGATATCATGCACTGATCACGTGGCTGATCACACACGTATCACATGACTGATCATGCACTGATCACGTGGCTATCATGCACTGATCACGTGGCTATCATGCACTGATCACGTGGCTGATCATGCACTGATCACGTGGCTATCATGTACTGATCACGTGACTGATCATGCACTGATCACGTAGCTGATCATGCACTGATCACGTGGCTGATCATGCACTGATCACGTGGCTGATCATGCACTGATCACGTGACTGATCATGCACTGATCACGTGACTGATCATGCACTGATCACGTGGCTATCATGCACTGATCACGTGGCTGATCATACACTGATCACGTGGCTGATCATGCACTGATCACGTGGCTGATCATGCACTGATCACGTGACTGATCATGCACTGATCACGTGTCTGATCATGCACTGATCACGTGGCTATCATGCACTGCTCACGTGGCTGATCATGCATGATCACGCAGCTACCATGTACTGGTCACATGACTGATCATGCACTGATCACGTGACTGATCATGCACTGATCACGTGGCTATCATGAACTACTCACGTGGCTGATCATGCAATGATCATGTAGCTACCATGTACAGGTCACGTGAATGATCATACACCCATCAGGTGACTGATCATGCACTGATCACGTGGCTATCATGCACTGATCACGAGACTGATCATGCACTGTTCACGTCTATATCATGCACTGATCACATGACTGCCCATGCACTGATCACGTGGATGATCATACACTAATCTTGTGACAGATCATGCACTGATCACGTGGCTGATCATGCACTGATACCGTGACTGAGCATGGACTGATCACATGACTATCATGTAGTGATCACGTGACTTAATGGCGCTGATCATGTGACTGATCATGCGCTGATCATGTTTGCTATCATACACTGATCATGTGCCTCTGGAGGCAATAAACAAAGAGCTGAGTAGGCACGAATCAACAGTCAGCAGGCAATAATCATGGAACTCAGGTGTGAGGAATCATGCTGCTCAGCTGGCAATAATCAAGCAGCTGAGCAGGCAGGAATTACGCAGCACAGCTGGCAATTGTCAAGCAGATGACAGGCAGGAATCGTGCAGCTCAGCTGGCAATTGTCAAGCAGATGAGCAGACAGTAATCACGCAGCTCAGCAGGCCCAGATCACGTGACTGAGCATGCACTGTTCACGTGGCTGATCATACACTGATCACGTGATGATCATGCACTGATCACGTGGATATCATGCACTGATCACGTGGCTGATCATACACTGTTCACGTGTCTGACCATGCACTGATCACGTGGCTGATCACACTGATCACGTGACTGATCATGCACTGATCACGTGGCTATCATGCACTGATCACGTGGCTGATCATGCACTGATCACGTGGCTGATCATGCACTGATCACGTGGCTATCATGCACTGATCACGTGGCTGATCATGCACTGATCACGTGACTGATCATGCACTGATCACGTGGCTGATCATGCACTGATCACGTGGCTGATCATGCTGATCACCACGTAACTATCATGCACTGATCACGTGACTGATCATGCACTGATCACGTGGCTGATCATGCACTGATCACGTGGCTGATCATGCACTGATCACGTGACTGATCATGCACTGATCACGTGGCTGATCATGCACTGATCACGTGACTGATCATGCACTGATCACGTGACTGATCATGCACTGATCACGTGGCTATCATGCACTGATCACGTGGCTGATCATGCATGATCACGCAGCTACCATGCACTGATCACGTGACTGATCATGCACTGATCACGTGACTGATCATGCACTGATCACGTGGCTATCATGCACTACTCACGTGGCTGATCATGCAATGATCACGTAGCTACCATGTACTGGTCACGTGACTGATCATACACTGATCACGTGACTGATCATGCACTGATCACGTGACTATCATGCACTGATCACGTGACTGATCATGCACTGATCACGTGGCTATCATGCACTGATCGTGGCTGATCATGCACTGATCACGTAGCTACCATGTACTGGTCACGTGACTGATCATGCACTGATCACGTGATTGATCATGCACTGATCACGTGGCTGATCATGCACTGATCACGTGGCTGATCACACATGATCACGTGACTGATCATGCACTGATCACGTGGCTATCATGCACTGATCACGTGGCTGTCATGCACTGATCACGTGGATATCATGCACTGATCACGTGGCTGATCACACACTATCACATGACTGATCATGCACTGATCACGTGGCTATCATGCACTGATCACGTGGCTATCATGCACTGATCACGTGGCTGATCATGCAATGATCACGTAGCTACCATGTACTGGTCACGTGACTGATCATGCACTGATCACGTAATTGATCATGCACTGATCACGTGGCTGATCATGCACTGATCACGTGGCTGATCATACTGATCACGTGACTGATCATGCACTGATCACGTGGTGATCATGCACTGATCACGTGGCTATCATGCACTGATCACGTGGCTGATCATACACTGATCACGTGACTGATCATGCACTGATCACGTGGCTGATCATGCACTGATCACGTGACTGATCATGCTGATCAATGTCTGATCATGCACTGATCACGTGGCTATCATGCACTGATCATGGCTGATCATGCACTGATCACGTAGCTACCATGCACTGATCACGTGACTGATCATGCACTGATCACGTGACTGATCATGCACTGATCACGTGGCTATCATGCACTGATCACGTGGCTGATCATGCAATGATCACTAGCTACCATGTACTGGTCACGTGAATGATGTACACTGATCACGTGACTGATGCACTGATCACGTGGCTATCATGCACTGATCACGTGGCTACATCATGCTGTGATCACGTACTCCATGCACTGATCACGTGACTGATCATGCACTGATCACGTGGTGATCATGCACTGATCACGTGGCTGATCATGCACTGATCACGTGGCTGATCATGCACTGATCACGTGACTGATCATGCACTGATCACGTGACTGATCATGCACTGATCACGTGGCTGATCATGCACTGATCACGTGGCTATCATGCACTGATCACGTGACTGATCATGCACTGATCACGTGACTGATCATGCACTGATCACGTGGCTATCATGCACTGATCACGTGGCTGATCATGCATGATCACGGCTACCATGTACTGGTCACATGACTGATCATGCACTGATCACGTGACTGATCATGCACTGATCACGTGGCTATCATGCACTACTCACGTGGCTGATCATGCAATGATCGTAGCTACCATGTACAGGTCACGTGAATGATCATACACATCAGGTGACTGATCATGCACTGATCACGTGGCTATCATGCACTGATCACGAGACTGATCATGCACTGATCACGTCTATATCATGCACTGATCACATGACTGCCCATGCACTGATCACGTGGATGATCATACACTAATCATGTGACAGATCATGCACTGATCACGTGGCTGATCATGCACTGATACCGTGACTGAGCATGGACTGATCACATGACTATCATGTAGTGATCACGTGACTTAATGGCGCTGATCATGTGACTGATCATGCGCTGATCATGTTTGCTATCATACACTGATCATGTGCCTCTGGAGGCAATAAACAAAGAGCTGAGTAGGCACGATCAAACAGTCAGCAGGCAATAATCATGGAACTCAGGTGTGAGGAATCATGCTGCTCAGCTGGCAATAATCAAGCAGCTGAGCAGGCAGGAATTCATGGCTGAATTGTCAAGCAGATGACAGGCAGGAATCGTGCAGCTCAGCTGGCAATTGTCAAGCAGATGAGCAGACAGTAATCACGCAGCTCAGCAGGCCTGATCACGTGACTGAGCATGCACTGTTCACGTGGCTGATCATACACTGATCACGTGATGATCATGCACTGATCACGGATATCATGCACTGATCACGTGGCTGATCATACACTGTTCACGTGTCTGACCATGCACTGATCACGTGGCTGATCATACACTGCTCACGTAACTGATCATGCACTGATCACGTGGCTATCATGCACTGATCACGTGGCTGAACATGCACTGTTCACGTGGCTGATCACACACCTGTCACGTGACATATCATGCACTGATCACGTGGCACTCATGCACTGATCACGTGGCTGATCATACTCTGCTCACGTAACTCATGCACATCACGTGGCTATCATGCACTCACGTGGCTCGTCATGGAATGATCACGTAGCAACCATATACTGGTCACGTGACTGATCATGCAAAGATCACGTAAATGATCATGCACTGTTCACGTGACTGATCATGTACTGATCACGTGACTGATCATGCACTGACCACGTGGCTATCATGCTCTGCTCACGTGGCTGATCATGCAACGATCACGTAGCTGACCATGTAGTCACGTGACTGATCATGCACTGATCACGTAATTGATCCTGCACTGATCACGTGGCTCATCATGCACTGATCACGTGGCTGATCACACATGTATCACGTGACTGATCATGCACTGATCACGTGGCTCTCATGCACTGATCACGTGGCTGTCATGCACTGATCACGTGGATATCATGCACTGATCACGTGGCTGATCACACACGTATCACATGACTGATCATGCACTGATCACGTGGCTATCATGCACTGATCACGTGGCTATCATGCACTGATCGTGGCTGATCATGCAATGATCACGTAGCTACCATGTACTGATCACGTGACTGATCATGCACTGATCACGTGACTGATCATGCACTGATCATGTGGCTGATCATGCACTGATCACGTGGCTGATCATGTGATCACATGACTGATCATGCACTGATCACGTGACTGATCATGCACTGATCACGTGTCTGATCATGCACTGATCACGTGGCTATCATGCACTGATCACGTGGCTGATCATGCCATGATCACGCAGCTACCATGTACTGGTCACATGACTGATCATGCACTGATCACGTGACTGATCATGCAGTGATCACGTGGCTATCATGCACTACTCACGTGGCTGATCATGCAATGATCATGTAGCTACCATGTACAGGTCACGTGAATGATCATACACCCATCAGGTGACTGATCATGCACTGATCACGTGGCTATCATGCACTGATCACGAGACTGATCATGCACTGATTCACGTCTATATCATGCACTGATCACATGACTGCCCATGCACTGATCACGTGGATGATCATACACTAATCTTGTGACAGATCATGCACTGATCACGTGGCTGATCATGCACTGATACCGTGACTGAGCATGGACTGATCACATGACTATCATGTAGTGATCACGTGACTTAATGGCGCTGATCATGTGACTGATCATGCGCTGATCATGTTTGCTATCATACACTGATCATGTGCCTCTGGAGGCAATAAACAAAGAGCTGAGTAGGCACGAATCAAACAGTCAGCAGGCAATCATGGAACTCAGGTGTGAGGAATCATGCTGCTCAGCTGGCAATAATCAAGCAGCTGAGCAGGCAGGAATTACGCAGCACAGCTGGCAATTGTCAAGCAGATGACAGGCAGGAATCGTGCAGCTCAGCTGGCAATGTCAAGCAGATGAGCAGACAGTAATCACGCAGCTCAGCAGGCCCAGATCACGTGACTGAGCATGCACTGTTCATGGCTGATCATACTGATCACGTGATGATCATGCACTGATCACGTGGATATCATGCACTGATCACGTGGCTGTCATGCACTGATCCATCAACTGATCATGCACTGATCACGTGGCTATCATGCACTGATCACGTGGCTGAACATGCACTGATCACGTGGCTGATCACACACCTGTCACGTGACATATCATGCACTGATCATGGCACTCATGCACTGATCACGTGGCTGATCATACTCTGCTCACGTAACTCATGCACACATCACGTGGCTATCATGCACTGCTCACGTGGCTGTCATGCAATGATCACGTGGCAACCATATACTGGTACAGTGACTGATCATGCAGATCACGTAAATGATCATGCACTGATCACGTGACTGATCATGCACTGATCACGTGACTGATCATGCACTGATCACGTGGCTATCATGCCTGCTCACGGCTGATCATGCAACGATCACATGTAACCATGTACTGTCACGTGACTGATCATGCACTGATCACGTAATTGATCATGCACTGATCACGTGGCTGATCATGCACTGATCACGTGGCTGATCACACATGTATCACGTGACTGATCATGCACTGATCACGTGGCTCTCATGCACTGATCACGTGGCTGTCATGCACTGATCACGTGGATATCATGCACTGATCATGTGGCTGATCAAATGATCACGTAGCTATCATGCACTGATCACGTGGCTGATCATGCACTGATCCGTGGCTGATCATGCACTGATCATGTGGCTGATCATGCAGATGCGTGATATCATGCACTGATCACGTGGCTGATCATGCACTGATCACGTGGCTGATCATGCACTGATCACGTGACTGATCATGCACTGATCACGTGACTGATCATGCACTGATCACGTGGCTATCATGCACTGCTCACGTGGCTGATCATGCATGATCACGCAGCTACCATGTACTGGTCACATGACTGATCATGCACTGATCACGTGACTGATCATGCAATCACGTGGCTATCATGCACCTGTGGCTGATCATGCAATGATCATGTAGCTACCATGTACAGGTCACGTGAATGATCATACACCCATCAGGTGACTGATCATGCACTGATCACGTGGCTATCATGCACTGATCACGAGACTGATCATGCACTGATCACGTCTATATCATGCACTGATCACATGACTGCCCATGCACTGATCACGTGGATGATCATACACTCTTGTGACAGATCATGCACTGATCACGTGGCTGATCATGCACTGATACCGTGACTGAGCATGGACTGATCACATGACTATCATGTAGTGATCACGTGACTTAATGGCGCTGATCATGTGACTGATCATGCGCTGATCATGTTTGCTATCATACACTGATCATGTGCCTCTGGAGGCAATAAACAAAGAGCTGAGTAGGCACGAATCAAACAGTCAGCAGGCAATAATCATGGAACTCAGTGTGAGGAATCATGCTGCTCAGCTGGCAATAATCAAGCAGCTGAGCAGGCAGGAATTACGCAGCACAGCTGGCAATTGTCAAGCAGATGACAGGCAGGAATCGTGCAGCTCAGCTGGCAATTGTCAAGCAGATGAGCAGACAGTAATCACGCAGCTCAGCAGGCCCAGATCACGTGACTGAGCATGCACTGTTCACGTGGCTGATCATACACTGATCACGTGATGATCATGCACTGATCACTTGGATATCATGCACTGATCACGTGGCTGATCATACACTGTTCACGTGTCTGACCATGCACTGATCACGTGGCTGATCATACACTGCTCACGTAACTGATCATGCACTGATCACGTGGCTATCATGCACTGATCACGTGGCTGAACATGCACTGTTCACGTGGCTGATCACACACCTGTCACGTGACATATCATGCACTGATCACGTGGCACTCATGCACTGATCACGTGGCTGATCATACTCTGCTCACGTAATCATGCACACATCACGTGGCTATCATGCACTGCTCACGTGGCTCGTCATGGAATGATCACGTAGCTACCATATACTGGTCACGTGACTGATCATGCACTGATCACGTAAATGATCATGCACTGTTCACGTGACTGATCATGTACTGATCACGTGACTGATCATGCACTGATCACGTGGCTATCATGCTCTGCTCACGTGGCTGATCATGCACGATCACGTAGCAACCATGTACTGGTCACGTGACTGATCATGCACTGATCACGTAATTGATCCTGCACTGATCACGTGGCTCATCATGCACTGATCACGTGGCTGATCACACATGTATCACGTGACTGATCATGCACTGATCCGTGGCTCTCATGCACTGATCACGTGGCTGTCATGCACTGATCACGTGGATATCATGCACTGATCACGTGGCTGATCACACACGTATCACATGACTGATCATGCACTGATCACGTGGCTATCATGCACTGATCACGTGGCTATCATGCACTGATCACGTGGCTGATCATGCACTGATCACGTAGCTACCATGCACTGATCACGTGACTGATCATGCACTGATCACGTAACTGATCATGCACTGATCACGTGGCTGATCATGCACTGATCACGTGGCTGATCATGCACTGATCACGTGACTGATCATGCACTGATCACGTGACTGATCATGCACTGATCACGTGGCTGATCATGCACTGATCACGTGGCTGATCATGCACTGATCACGTGACTGATCATGCACTGATCACGTGACTGATCATGCACTGATCACGTGGCTATCATGCACTGATCACGTGGCTGATCATGCATGATCACGCAGCTACATGTACTGGTCACATGACTGATCATACACTGTGCGGCTGATCATGCACTGATCACGTGGCTATCATGCACTGATCACGTGGCTGATCATGCACTGATCACGTAGCTACCATGTACTGGTCACGTGACTGATCATGCACTGATCACGTAATTGATCATGCACTGATCACGTGGCTCATCATGCACTGATCACGTGGCTGATCACACTGTATCACGTGACTGATCATGCACTGATCACGTGGCTGATCATGCACTGATCACGTGGCTGATCATGCACTGATCACGTGGCTATCATACTGATCACGTGGCTGATCACACACGTATCACGTGACTGATCATGCACTGATCACGTGGCTATCATGCACTGATCACGTGGCTGATCATGCACTGATCACGTGGCTATCATGCACTGATCACGTGACTGATCATGCACTGATCACGTGGCTGATCATGCACTGATCACGTGGCTGATCATGCACTGATCACGTGGCTGATCATGCACTGATCACGCTGATCATGCACACATCACGTGACTGATCATGCACTGATCACGTGGCTATCATGCACTGATCACGTGGCTGACATGCACTGATCACGTGACTGATCATGCACTGATCACGTGGCTGATCATGCACTGATCACGTGACTGATCATGCACTGATCACGTGCTGATCATGCACTGATCACGTGGCTATCATGCACTGCTCACGTGGCTGATCATGCCATGATCACGCAGCTACCATGTACTGGTCACATGACTGATCATGCACTGATCACGTGACTGATCATGCACTGATCACGTGGCTATCATGCACTACTCACGTGGCTGATCATGCAATGATCATGTAGCTACCATGTACAGGTCACGTGAATGATCATACACCCATCAGGTGACTGATCATGCACTGATCACGTGGCTATCATGCACTGATCACGAGACTGATCATGCACTGATCACGTCTATATCATGCACTGATCACATGACTGCCCATGCACTGATCACGTGGATGATCATACACTAATCTTGTGACAGATCATGCACTGATCACGTGATCATGCACTGATACCGTGACTGAGCATGGACTGATCACATGACTATCATGTAGTGATCACGTGACTTAATGGCGCTGATCATGTGACTGATCATGCGCTGATCATGTTTGCTATCATACACTGATCATGTGCCTCTGGAGGCAATAAACAAAGAGCTGAGTAGGCACGAATCAAACAGTCAGCAGGCAATAATCATGGAACTCAGGTGTGAGATCATGCTGCTCAGCTGGCAATAATCAAGCAGCTGAGCAGGCAGGAATTACGCAGCACAGCTGGCAATTGTCAAGCAGATGACAGGCAGGAATCGTGCAGCTCAGCTGGCAATTGTCAAGCAGATGAGCAGACAGTAATCACGCAGCTCAGCAGGCCCAGATCACGTGACTGAGCATGCACTGTTCACGTGGCTGATCATACACTGATCACGTGATGATCATGCACTGATCACTTGGATATCATGCACTGATCACGTGGCTGATCATACACTGTTCACGTGTCTGACCATGCACTGATCACGTGGCTGATCATGCACTGCTCACGTAACTGATCATGCACTGATCACGTGGCTATCATGCACTGATCACGTGGCTGAACATGCACTGTTCACGTGGCTGATCACACACTGTCACGTGACATATCATGCACTGATCACGTGGCTGATCATGCACTGATCACGTGGCTGATCATGCACTGATCACGTGACTGATCATGCACTGATCACGTGGCTATCATGCACTGATCACGTGGCTGACTGTCACTGATCACGTGACTGATCATGCACTGATCACGTGGCTGATCATGCACTGATCACGTGACTGATCATGCACTGATCACGTGACTGATCATGCACTGATCACGTGGCTATCATGCACTGATCACGTGGCTGATCATGCACTGATCACGTAGCAATCCATGCACTGATCACGTGACTGATCATGCACTGATCACGTGACTGATCATGCACTGATCACGTGGCTATCATGCACTGATCACGTGGCTGATCATGCACTGATCACGTAGCTACCATGCACTGGTCACGTGACTGATCATGCACTGATCACGTGACTGATCATGCACTGATCACGTGGCTATCATGCACTGATCACGTGGCTGATCATGCAATGATCACGTAGCTACCATGTACTGGTCACGTGACTGATCATGCACTGATCACGTAATTGATCATGCACTGATCACGTGGCTGATCATGCACTGATCACGTGGCTGATCATACACTGATCACATGACTGATCATGCACTGATCACGTGACTGATCATGCACTGATCACGTGGCTGATCATGCACTGATCACGTGGCTGATCATGCACTGATCACGTGACTGATCATGCACTGATCACATGATCTGATCATGCACTGATCACGTGGCTATCATGCACTGCTCACGTGGCTGATCATGCATGATCACGCCATGCTATACTGGTCACATGACTGATCATGCACTGATCACGTGACTGATCATGCAGTGATCACGTGGCTATCATGCACTACTCACGTGGCTGATCATGCAATGATCATGTAGCTACCATGCAGGTCACGTGAATGATCATACACCCATCAGGTGACTGATCATGCACTGATCACGTGGCTATCATGCACTGATCAGGACTGATCATGCACTGATCACGTCTATATCATGCACTGATCACATGACTGCCCATGCACTGATCACGTGGATGATCATACACTAATCATGTGACAGATCATGCACTGATCACGTGGCTGATCATGCACTGATACCGTGACTGAGCATGGACTGATCACATGACTATCATGTAGTGATCACGTGACTTAATGGCGCTGATCATGTGACTGATCATGCGCTGATCATGTTTGCTATCATACACTGATCATGTGCCTCTGGAGGCAATAAACAAAGAGCTGAGTAGGCACGAATCAAACAGTCAGCAGGCAATAATCATGGAACTCAGGTGTGAGGAATCATGCTGCTCAGCTGGCAATAATCAAGCAGCTGAGCAGGCAGGAATTACGCAGCACAGCTGGCAATTGTCAAGCAGATGACAGGCAGGAATCGTGCAGCTCAGCTGGCAATTGTCAAGCAGATGAGCAGACAGTAATCACGCAGCTCAGCAGGCCCAGATCACGTGACTGAGCATGCACTGTTCACGTGGCTGATCATACACTGATCACGTGATGATCATGCACTGATCACGGATATCATGCACTGATCACGTGGCTGATCATACACTGTTCACGTGTCTGACCATGCACTGATCACGTGGCTGATCATACACTGCTGTAACTGATCATGCACTGATCACGTGGCTATCATGCACTGATCACGTGGCTGAACATGCACTGTTCACGTGGCTGATCACACACCTGTCACGTGACATATCATGCACTGATCACGTGGCACTCATGCACTGATCACGTGGCTGATCATACTCTGCTCACGTAACTCATGCACACATCACGTGGCTATCATGCACTGCTCACGTGGCTCGTCATGGAATGATCACGTGGCTACCATATACTGGTCACGTGACTGATCATGCAAAGATCACGTAAATGATCATGCACTGTTCACGTGACTGATCATGTACTGATCACGTGACTGATCATGCACTGATCACGTGGCTATCATGCTCTGCTCACGTGGCTGATCATGCAACGATCACGTAGCAACCATGTACTGGTCACGTGACTGATCATGCACTGATCACGTAATTGATCCTGCACTGATCACGTGGCTCATCATGCACTGATCACGTGGCTGATCACACTGTATCACGTGACTGATCATGCACTGATCACGTGGCTATCATGCACTGATCACGTGGCTGATCATGCACTGATCACGTGGATATCATGCACTGATCACGTGGCTGATCATGCACTGATCACGTGACTGATCATGCACTGATCACGTGGCTATCATGCACTGATCACGTGGCTATCATGCACTGATCACGTGGCTGATCATGCACTGATCACGTGGCTATCATGCACTGATCACGTGGCTGATCATGCACTGATCACGTGGCTGATCATGCACTGATCACGTGGCTGATCATGCACTGATCACGTGGCTGATCATGCACTGATCACGTGGCTGATCATGCACTGATCACGTGGCTGATCATGCACTGATCACGTGACTGATCATGCACTGATCACGTGACTGATCATGCACTGATCACGTGGCTGATCATGCACTGATCACGTGGCTGATCATGCACTGATCACGTGACTGATCATGCACTGATCACGTGTCTGATCATGCACTGATCACGTGGCTATCATGCACTGATCACGTGGCTGATCATGCCTGTGATCACGCAGCTACCATGTACTGGTCACATGACTGATCATGCACTGATCACGTGACTGATCATGCACTGATCACGTGGCTATCATGCACTACTCACGTGGCTGATCATGCAATGATCATGTAGCTACCATGTACAGGTCACGTGAATGATCATACACCCATCAGGTGACTGATCATGCACTGATCACGTGGCTATCATGCACTGATCACGAGACTGATCATGCACTGATCACGTCTATATCATGCACTGATCACATGACTGCCCATGCACTGATCACGTGGATGATCATACACTAATCATGTGACAGATCATGCACTGATCACGTGGCTGATCATGCACTGATACCGTGACTGAGCATGGACTGATCACATGACTATCATGTAGTGATCACGTGACTTAATGGCGCTGATCATGTGACTGATCATGCGCTGATCATGTTTGCTATCATACACTGATCATGTGCCTCTGGAGGCAATAAACAAAGAGCTGAGTAGGCACGAATCAAACAGTCAGCAGGCAATAATCATGGAACTCAGGTGTGAGGAATCATGCTGCTCAGCTGGCAATAATCAAGCAGCTGAGCAGGCAGGAATTATGCAGCACAGCTGGCAATTGTCAAGCAGATGACAGGCAGGAATCGTGCAGCTCAGCTGGCAATTGTCAAGCAGATGAGCAGACAGTAATCACAGCTCAGCAGGCCCTGATCACGTGACTGAGCATGCACTGTTCACGTGGCTGATCATACACTGATCACGTGATGATCATGCACTGATCACGTGGCTATCATGCACTGATCACGTGGCTGATCATGCACTGATCACGTGTCTGATCATGCACTGATCACGTGGCTGATCATGCACTGATCACGTGACTGATCATGCACTGATCACGTGGCTGATCATGCACTGATCACGTGGCTGATCATGCACTGATCACGTGGCTGATCATGCACTGATCACGTGCTGATCATGCACTGATCACGTGGCTGATCATGCACTGATCACGTGGCTGATCATGCACTGATCACGTGACTGATCATGCACTGATCACGTGGCTGATCGCACTGATCACGTGGCTGATCATGCACTGATCACGTGGCTGATCATGCACTGATCACGTGGCTATCATGCACTGATCACGTGGCTGATCATGCACTGATCACGTGGCTGATCATGCACTGATCACGTGGCTGATCATGCACTGATCACGTGCTGATCATGCACTGATCACGTGACTGATCATGCACTGATCACGTGACTGATCATGCACTGATCACGTGGCTGATCATGCACTGATCACGTGCCTATCATGCACTGATCACGTGACTGATCATGCACTGATCACGTGACTATCATGCACTGATCACGTGGCTGATCATGCACTGATCACGTGGCTGATCATGCACTGATCACGTGACTGATCATGCACTGATCACGTGACTGATCATGCACTGATCACGTGACTGATCATGCACTGATCACGTGGCTATCATGCACTGATCACGTGACTGATCATGCACTGATCACGTGACTGATCATGCACTGATCACGTGGCTGATCATGCACTGATCACGTGGCTATCATGCACTGATCACGTGACTGATCATGCACTGATCACGTGGCTATCATGCACTGATCACGTGACTGATCATGCACTGATCACGTGGCTGATCATGCACTGATCACGTGACTGATCATGCACTGATCACGTGCTGATCATGCACTGATCACGTGACTGATCATGCACTGATCACGTGGACTGATCATGCACTGATCACGTGGCTGATCATGCACTGATCACGTGACTGATCATGCACTGATCACGTGACTGATCATGCACTGATCACGTGGCTATCATGCACTGATCACGTGGCTGATCATGCACTGATCACGTGGCTGATCATGCAGTGGCACTGATCATGCACTGATCACGTGGCTGATCATGCACTGATCACGTGGCTATCATGCACTGATCACGTGGCTGATCATGCACTGATCACGTGACTGATCATGCACTGATCACGTGACTGATCATGCACTGATCACGTGGCTGATCATGCACTGATCACGTGGCTATCATGCACTGATCACGTGGCTGATCATGCACTGATCACGTAGCTGATCATGCACTGATCACGTGACTGATCATGCACTGATCACGTGGCTGATCATGCACTGATCACGTGGCTGATCATGCACTGATCACGTGGCTGATCATGCACTGATCACGTGGCTGATCATGCACTGATCACGTGGCTGATCATGCACTGATCACGTGACTGATCATGCACTGATCACGTGGCTATCATGCACTGATCACGTGGCTGATCATGCACTGATCATGCTTCCATGCACTGATCACGTGACTGATCATGCACTGATCACGTGGCTGATCATGCACTGATCACGTGGCTATCATGCACTGATCACGTGGCTGATCATGCACTGATCACGTGGCTGATCATGCACTGATCACGTGACTGATCATGCACTGATCACGTGGCTGATCATGCACTGATCACGTGGCTGATCATGCACTGATCACGTGGCTGATCATGCACTGATCACGTGACTGATCATGCACTGATCACGTGGCTGATCATGCACTGATCACGTGGCTGATCATGCACTGATCACGTGGCTGATCATGCACTGATCACGTGACTGATCATGCACTGATCGTGACTGATCATGCACTGATCACGTGGCTATCATGCACTGCTCACGTGGCTGATCATGCCATGATCACGCAGCTACCATGTACTGGTCACATGACTGATCATGCACTGATCACGTGACTGATCATGCACTGATCACGTGGCTATCATGCACTACTCACGTGGCTGATCATGCAATGATCATGTAGCTACCATGTACAGGTCACGTGAATGATCATACACCCATCAGGTGACTGATCATGCACTGATCACGTGGCTATCATGCACTGATCACGAGACTGATCATGCACTGATCACGTCTATATCATGCACTGATCACATGACTGCCCATGCACTGATCACGTGGATGATCATACACTAATCTTGTGACAGATCATGCACTGATCACGTGGCTGATCATGCACTGATACCGTGACTGAGCATGGACTGATCACATGACTATCATGTAGTGATCACGTGACTTAATGGCGCTGATCATGTGACTGATCATGCGCTGATCATGTTTGCTATCATACACTGATCATGTGCCTCTGGAGGCAATAAACAAAGAGCTGAGTAGGCACGAATCAAACAGTCAGCAGGCAATAATCATGGAACTCAGCTGTGAGGAATCATGCTGCTCAGCTGGCAATAATCAAGCAGCTGAGCAGGCAGGAATTACGCAGCACAGCTGGCAATTGTCAAGCAGATGACAGGCAGGAATCGTGCAGCTCAGCTGGCAATTGTCAAGCAGATGAGCAGACAGTAATCACGCAGCTCAGCAGGCCCAGATCACGTGACTGAGCATGCACTGTTCACGTGGCTGATCATACACTGATCACGTGATGATCATGCACTGATCACTTGGATATCATGCACTGATCACGTGGCTGATCATACACTGTTCACGTGTCTGACCATGCACTGATCACGTGGCTGATCATACACTGCTCACGTAACTGATCATGCACTGATCACGTGGCTATCATGCACTGATCACGTGGCTGAACATGCACTGTTCACGTGGCTGATCACACACCTGTCACGTGACATATCATGCACTGATCACGTGGCACTCATGCACTGATCACGTGGCTGATCATACTCTGCTCACGTAACTCATGCACACATCACGTGGCTATCATGCACTGCTCACGTGGCTCGTCATGGAATGATCACGTAGCTACCATATACTGGTCACGTGACTGATCATGCAGATCACGTAAATGATCATGCACTGTTCACGTGACTGATCATGTACTGATCACGTGACTGATCATGCACTGATCACGTGGCTATCATGCTCTGCTCACGTGGCTGATCATGCAACGATCACGTAGCAACCATGTACTGGTCACGTGACTGATCATGCACTGATCACGTAATTGATCCTGCACTGATCACGTGGCTCATCATGCACTGATCACGTGGCTGATCACACATGTATCACGTGACTGATCATGCACTGATCACGTGGCTATCATGCACTGATCACGTGGCTATCATGCACTGATCACGTGGATCATGCACTGATCACGTGGCTGATCATACACTGATCACGTGACTGATCATGCACTGATCACGTACATCATGCACTGATCACGTGGCTGATCATGCACTGATCACGTGGCTGATCATGCAATGATCACGTAGCTACCATGTACTGGTCACGTGACTGATCATGCACTGATCACGTAATTGATCATGCACTGATCTGTGGCTGATCATGCACTGATCACGTGGCACATCATGCACTGATCACATGACTGCATGCTGATCACGTGACTGATCATGCACTGATCACGTGTCTGATCATGCACTGATCACGTGGCTATCATGCACTGCTCACGTGGCTGATCATGCCATGATCATAGCTACCATGTACTGGTCACATGACTGATCATGCACTGATCACGTGACTGATCATGCAGTGATCACGTGGCTATCATGCACTACTCACGTGGCTGATCATGCAATGATCATGTGCTACATGTACAGGTCACGTGAATGATCATACACCCATCAGGTGACTGATCATGCACTGATCACGTGGCTATCATGCACTGATCACGAGACTGATCATGCACTGATCACGTCTATATCATGCACTGATCACATGACTGCCCATGCACTGATCACGTGGATGATCATACACTAATCTTGTGACAGATCATGCACTGATCACGTGGCTGATCATGCACTGATACCGTGACTGAGCATGGACTGATCACATGACTATCATGTAGTGATCACGTGACTTAATGGCGCTGATCATGTGACTGATCATGCGCTGATCATGTTTGCTATCATACACTGATCATGTGCCTCTGGAGGCAATAAACAAAGAGCTGAGTAGGCACGAATCAAACAGTCAGCAGGCAATAATCATGGAACTCAGGTGTGAGGAATCATGCTGCTCAGCTGGCAATAATCAAGCAGCTGAGCAGGCAGGAATTACGCAGCACAGCTGGCAATTGTCAAGCAGATGACAGGCAGGAATCGTGCAGCTCAGCTGGCAATTGTCAAGCAGATGAGCAGACAGTAATCACGCAGCTCAGCAGGCCCAGATCACGTGACTGAGCATGCACTGTTCACGTGGCTGATCATACACTGATCACGTGATGATCATGCACTGATCACTTGGATATCATGCACTGATCACGTGGCTGATCATACACTGATCACGTGCTGATCATGCACTGATCACGTGGCTATCATGCACTGATCACGTGGCTGATCATGCACTGTTCACGTGGCTGATCACACACCTGTCACGTGACATATCATGCACTGATCACGTGGCACTCATGCACTGATCACGTGGCTGATCATACTCTGCTCACGTAACTCATGCACACATCACGTGGCTATCATGCACTGCTCACGTGGCTGATCATGGAATGATCACGTAGCAACCATATACTGGTCACGTGACTGATCATGCAAAGATCACGTAAATGATCATGCACTGTTCACGTGACTGATCATGTACTGATCACGTGACTGATCATGCACTGATCACGTGGCTATCATGCACTGCTCACGTGGCTGATCATGCACGATCACGTGGCTGATCTGGTCACGTGACTGATCATGCACTGATCATGTGATCCTGCACTGATCACGTGGCTGATCATGCACTGATCACGTGGCTGATCACACTGTATCACGTGACTGATCATGCACTGATCACGTGGCTCTCATGCACTGATCACGTGGCTGTCATGCACTGATCACGTGGATATCATGCACTGATCACGTGGCTGATCATGCACTGATCACGTGCTATCATGCACTGATCACGTGATCATGCACTGATCACGTGACTGATCATGCACTGATCACGTGGCTGATCATGCACTGATCACGTGGCTGATCATGCACTGATCACGTGGCTGATCATGCACTGATCACGTGGCTGATCATGCACTGATCACGTGACTGATCATGCACTGATCACGTGTCTGATCATGCACTGATCACGTGGCTATCATGCACTGCTCACGTGGCTGATCATGCATGATCACGCAGCTACCATGTACTGGTCACATGACTGATCATGCACTGATCACGTGACTGATCATGCACTGATCACGTGGCTATCATGCACTACTCACGTGGCTGATCATGCAATGATCATGTAGCTACCATGTACAGGTCACGTGAATGATCATACACCCATCAGGTGACTGATCATGCACTGATCACGTGGCTATCATGCACTGATCACGAGACTGATCATGCACTGATCTATATCATGCACTGATCACATGACTGCCCATGCACTGATCACGTGGATGATCATACACTAATCATGTGACAGATCATGCACTGATCACGTGGCTGATCATGCACTGATACCGTGACTGAGCATGGACTGATCACATGACTATCATGTAGTGATCACGTGACTTAATGGCGCTGATCATGTGACTGATCATGCACTGATCATGTTTGCTATCATACACTGATCATGTGCCTCTGGAGGCAATAAACAAAGAGCTGAGTAGGCACGAATCAAACAGTCAGCAGGCAATAATCATGGAACTCAGCTGTGAGGAATCATGCTGCTCAGCTGGCAATAATCAAGCAGCTGAGCAGGCAGGAATTACGCAGCACAGCTGGCAATTGTCAAGCAGATGACAGGCAGGAATCGTGCAGCTCAGCTGGCAATTGTCAAGCAGATGAGCAGACAGTAATCACGCAGCTCAGCAGGCCCAGATCACGTGACTGAGCATGCACTGTTCACGTGGCTGATCATACACTGATCACGTGATGATCATGCACTGATCACTTGGATATCATGCACTGATCACGTGGCTGATCATACACTGTTCACGTGTCTGACCATGCACTGATCACGTGGCTGATCATACACTGCTCACGTAACTGATCATGCACTGATCACGTGGCTATCATGCACTGATCACGTGGCTGAACATGCACTGTTCACGTGGCTGATCACACACCTGTCACGTGACATGGCACTGATCACGTGGCACTCATGCACTGATCACGTGGCTGATCATACTCTGCTCACGTAACTCATGCACACATCACGTGGCTATCATGCACTGCTCACGTGGCTCGTCATGGAATGATCACGTAGCTACCATATACTGGTCACGTGACTGATCATGCACAGATCACGTAAATGATCATGCACTGTTCACGTGACTGATCATGTACTGATCACGTGACTGATCATGCACTGATCACGTGGCTATCATGCACTGCTCACGTGGCTGATCATGCACGATCACGTAGCAACCATGTACTGGTCACGTGACTGATCATGCACTGATCACGTAATTGATCATGCACTGATCACGTGGCTCATCATGCACTGATCACGTGGCTGATCACACACTGATCACGTGACTGATCATGCACTGATCACGTGGCTATCATGCACTGATCACGTGGCTGTCATGCACTGATCACGTGGATATCATGCACTGATCACGTGGCTGATCATGTATCACATGACTGATCATGCACTGATCACGTGGCTATCATGCACTGATCACGTGGCTATCATGCACTGATCACGTGGCTGATCATGCAATGATCACGTCAGCTACCATGTACTGTCACGTGACTGATCATGCACTGATCGTAATTGATGCACTGATCACGTGGCTGATCATGCACTGATCACGTGGCTGATCATGCACTGATCACGTGCTGATCATGCACTGATCACGTGACTGATCATGCACTGATCACGTGACTGATCATGCACTGATCATGTGGTCATGCACTGATCACGTGAGCTGATGTACACTGATCACGTGACTGATCATGCACACAATCACGTGGCTATCATGCACTGATCACGTGGCTGATCATGCAGCGATCACGTGGCTACCATGTCACTGATCACATGACTGATCATGCACTGATCACGTGACTGATCATGCACTGATCATGGCTATCATGCACTGATCACGTGGCTGATCATGCACATGATCACGTAGCTACCATGTACTGGTCACGTGCTGCTGATCATGCACTGATCACGTAATTGATCATGCACTGATCACGTGGCTGATCATGCACTGATCACGTGGCTGATCATACACTGATCACGTGACTGATCATGCACTGATCACGTGGCTATCATGCACTGATCACGTGGCTGATCATGCACTGATCACGTGGCTATCATGCACTGATCACGTGGCTGATCATGCACTGATCACGTGACTGATCATGCACTGATCACGTGGCTATCATGCACTGATCACGTGGCTGATCATGCACTGATCACGTCTGATCATACAGTCACGTGACTGATCATGCACTGATCACGTGATTGATCATGCACTGATCACACTGATCATGCACTGATCACGTGGCTGATCATGCACTGATCACGTGGCTGATCATGCACTGATCACGTGACTGATCATGCACTGATCACGTGGCTATCATGCACTGATCACGTGGCTGACATGCACTGATCACGTGCAATCATGCACTGATCACGTGGCTGATCATGCACTGATCACGTGACTGATCACTGATCACGTGTCTGATCATGCACTGATCACGTGGCTATCATGCACTGCTCACGTGGCTGATCATGCCATGATCACGCAGCTACCATGTACTGGTCACATGACTGATCATGCACTGATCACGTGACTGATCATGCACTGATCACGTGGCTATCATGCACTACTCACGTGGCTGATCATGCAATGATCATGTAGCTACCATGTACAGGTCACGTGAATGATCATACACCCATCAGGTGACTGATCATGCACTGATCACGTGGCTATCATGCACTGATCACGAGACTGATCATGCACTGATCACGTCTATATCATGCACTGATCACATGACTGCATGCACTGATCACGTGGATGATCATACACTAATCATGTGACAGATCATGCACTGATCACGTGGCTGATCATGCACTGATACCGTGACTGAGCATGGACTGATCACATGACTATCATGTAGTGATCACGTGACTTAATGGCACTGATCATGTGACTGATCATGCACTGATCATGTTTGCTATCATACACTGATCATGTGCCTCTGGAGGCAATAAACAAAGAGCTGAGTAGGCACGAATCAAACAGTCAGCAGGCAATAATCATGGAACTCAGGTGTGAGGAATCATGCTGCTCAGCTGGCAATAATCAAGCAGCTGAGCAGGCAGGAATTACGCAGCACAGCTGGCAATTGTCAAGCAGATGACAGGCAGGTGCAGCTCAGCTGGCAATTGTCAAGCAGATGAGCAGACAGTAATCACGCAGCTCAGCAGGCCCTGATCACGTGACTGAGCATGCACTGTTCACGTGGCTGATCATACACTGATCACGTGATGATCATGCACTGATCACTGGATATCATGCACTGATCACGTGGCTGATCATACACTGTTCACGTGTCTGACCATGCACTGATCACGTGGCTGATCATACACTGCTCACGTAACTGATCATGCACTGATCACGTGGCTATCATGCACTGATCACGTGGCTGAACATGCACTGTTCACGTGGCTGATCACACACCTGTCACGTGACATATCATGCACTGATCACGTGGCACTCATGCACTGATCACGTGGCTGATCATACTGCTCACGTAACTCATGCACATCACGTGGCTATCATGCACTGCTCACGTGGCTCGTCATGGAATGATCACGTAGCAACCATATACTGGTAACGTGACTGATCATGCAAAGATCACGTAAATGATCATGCACTGTTCACGTGACTGATCATGTACTGATCACGTGACTGATCATGCACTGACCACGTGGCTATCATGCACTGCTCACGTGGCTGATCATGCAACGATCACGTAGCAACCATGTACTGGTCACGTGACTGATCATGCACTGATCACGTAATTGATCCTGCACTGATCACGTGGCTCATCATGCACTGATCACGTGGCTGATCACACATGTATCACGTGACTGATCATGCACTGATCCCGTGGCTCTCATGCACTGATCACGTGGCTGTCATGCACTGATCACGTGGCTATCATGCACTGATCACGTGGCTGATCACACGTATCACATGACTGATCATGCACTGATCACGTGGCTATCATGCACTGATCACGTGGCTATCATGCACTGATCATGTGGCTGATCAGGCAATGATCACGTAGCTACCATGTACTGGTCACGTGACTGATCATGCACTGATCACGTAATTGATCATGCACTGAGCACGTAATTGATCATGCACTGATCACGTGGCTGATCATGCACTGATCACGTGACTGATCATGCACTGATCACGTGACTGATCATGCACTGATCACGTGGCTGATCATGCACTGATCACGTGGCTGATCATGCACTGATCACGTGACTGATCATGCTGATCACGTGACTGATCATGCACTGATCACGTGGCTATCATGCACTGATCACGTGGCTGATCATGCCATGATCACGTAGCTACCATGCACTGGTCACATGACTGATCATGCACTGATCACGTGACTGATCATGCAGTGATCACGTGGCTATCATGCACTACTCACGTGGCTGATCATGCAATGATCATGTAGCTACCATGTACAGGTCACGTGAATGATCATACACCCATCAGGTGACTGATCATGCACTGATCACGTGGCTATCATGCACTGATCACGAGACTGATCATGCACTGTTCACGTCTATATCATGCACTGATCACATGACTGCCATGCACTGATCACGTGGATGATCATACACTAATCTTGTGACAGATCATGCACTGATCACGTGGCTGATCATGCACTGATACCGTGACTGAGCATGGACTGATCACATGACTATCATGTAGTGATCACGTGACTTAATGGCGCTGATCATGTGACTGATCATGCGCTGATCATGTTTGCTATCATACACTGATCATGTGCCTCTGGAGGCAATAAACAAAGAGCTGAGTAGGCACGAATCAAACAGTCAGCAGGCAATAATCATGGAACTCAGGTGTGAGGAATCATGCTGCTCAGCTGGCAATAATCAAGCAGCTGAGCAGGCAGGAATTATGCAGCACAGCTGGCAATTGTCAAGCAGATGACAGGCAGGAATCGTGCAGCTCAGCTGGCAATTGTCAAGCAGATGAGCAGAACAGTAATCACGCAGCTCAGCAGGCCCAGATCACGTGACTGAGCATGCACTGTTCACGTGGCTGATCATACACTGATCACGTGATGATCATGTACTGATCACGTGGCTCTCATGCACTGATCACGTGGCTGATCATACACTGGTCACGTGTCTGACCATGCACTGATCACGTGGCTGATCATACACTGCTCACGTGACTGATCATGCACTGATCACGTGGCTATCATGCACTGATCACGTGGCTATCATGCACTGTTCACGTGGCTGATCACGCAATGATCACGTAGCTACCATGTACTGGTCACGTGACTGATCATGCACTGATCACGTAATTGATCCTGCACTGATCACGTGGCTCATCATGCACTGATCACGTGGCTGATCATGCACTGTATCACGTGACTGATCATGCACTGATCACGTGGCTATCATGCACTGATCACGTGGCTGATCATACTGATCACGTGACTGATCATGCACTGATCACGTGGCTGATCATGCACTGATCACGTGGCTGATCATGCACTGATCACATGACTGATCATGCACTGATCACGTGGCTATCATGCACTGATCACGTGGCTGATCATGCAATGATCACGCGGCTATCATGCACTGGTCACTTGGCTGATCATGCACTGATCACGTGACTGATCATGCACTGATCACGTGGCTATCATGCACTGACTCACGTGGCTGATCATGCACTGATCACGTAGCTACCATGTACAGATGTACGTGAACCAATCACACACCCATCACGTGACTGATCACGCACTGATCACGTGGCTATCATGCACTGATCACGTGACTGATCATGCACGTACGTCTATATCATGCTGATCACGTGACTGATCATGCACTGATCACGTGGCTGATCATGCACTGATCACGTGGCTGATCATGCACTGATCACGTGTCTGATCATGCACTGATCACGTGGCTGATCATGCACTGCTCACGTGACTGATCATGCACTGATCACGTCTTTCACTGATCACTGGCTGCATGCACTGTTCACGTGGCTGATCATACACTGTCACGTGACATATCATGCACTGATCACGTGGCACTCATGCACTGATCACGTGGCTGATCATACTCTGCTCACGTAACTCATGCACAGATCACGTGGCTATCATGCACTGCTCACGTGGCTCGTCATGGAATGATCACGTAGCAACCATATACTGGTAACGTGACTGATCATGCAGATCACGTAAATGATCATGCACTGTTCACGTGACTGATCATGTACTGATCACGTGACTGATCATGCACTGACCACGTGGCTATCATGCTCTGCTCACGTGGCTGATCATGCACGATCACGTAGCAACCATGTACTGGTCACGTGACTGATCATGCACTGATCACGTAATTGATCCTGCACTGATCACGTGGCTCATCATGCACTGATCACGTGGCTGATCACACACTGTATCACGTGACTGATCATGCACTGATCCCGTGGCTCTCATGCACTGATCACGTGGCTGTCATGCACTGATCACGTGGATATCATGCACTGATCACGTGGCTGATCACACACGTATCACATGACTGATCATGCACTGATCACGTGGCTATCATGCACTGATCACGTGGCTATCATGCACTGATCATGTGGCTGATCAGGCAATGATCACGTAGCTACCATGTACTGGTCACGTGACTGATCATGCACTGATCACGTAATTGATCATGCACTGATCATGTGGCTGATCATGCACTGATCACGTGGCTGATCATGCACTGATCACGTGACTGATCATGCACTGATCACGTGACTGATCATGCACTGATCACGCTTGGATCATGCACTGATCACTTGGCTGATACACTGATCACGTGCCTGGTCATGCACTGATCACGTGACTGATCATGCACTGATCCCGTGTCTGATCATGCACTGATCACGTGGCTATCATGCACTGCTCACGTGGCTGATCATGCCATGATCACGCAGCTACCATGTACTGGTCACATGACTGATCATGCACTGATCACGTGACTGATCATGCAGTGATCACGTGGCTATCATGAACTACTCACGTGGCTGATCATGCAATGATCATGTAGCTACCATGTACAGGTCACGTGAATGATCATACACCCATCAGGTGACTGATCATGCACTGATCACGTGGCTATCATGCACTGATCACGAGACTGATCATGCACTGTTCACGTCTATATCATGCACTGATCACATGACTGCCCGTGCACTGATCACGTGGATGTTCATACACTAATCTTGTGACAGATCATGCACTGATCACGTGGCTGATCATGCACTGATACCGTGACTGAGCATGGACTGATCACATGACTATCATGTAGTGATCACGTGACTTAATGGCGCTGATCATGTGACTGATCATGCGCTGATCATGTTTGCTATCATACACTGATCATGTGCCTCTGGAGGCAATAAACAAAGAGCTGAGTAGGCACGAATCAAACAGTCAGCAGGCAATAATCATGGAACTCAGGTGTGAGGAATCATGCTGCTCAGCTGGCAATAATCAAGCAGCTGAGCAGGCAGGAATTACGCAGCACAGCTGGCAATTGTCAAGCAGATGACAGGCAGGAATCGTGCAGCTCAGCTGGCAATTGTCAAGCAGATGAGCAGACAGTAATCACGCAGCTCAGCAGGCCCAGATCACGTGACTGAGCATGCACTGTTCACGTGGCTGATCATACACTGATCACGTGATGATCATGCACTGATCACTTGGATATCATGCACTGATCACGTGGCTGATCATACACTGTTCACGTGTCTGACCATGCACTGATCACGTGGCTGATCATACACTGCTCACGTAACTGATCATGCACTGATCACGTGGCTATCATGCACTGATCACGTGGCTGAACATGCACTGTTCACGTGGCTGATCACACACCTGTCACGTGACATATCATGCACTGATCACGTGGCACTCATGCACTGATCACGTGGCTGATCATACTCTGCTCACGTAACTCATGCACACATCACGTGGCTATCATGCACTGCTCACGTGGCTCGTCATGGAATGATCACGTAGCAACCATATACTGGTAACGTGACTGATCATGCAAAGATCACGTAAATGATCATGCACTGTTCACGTGACTGATCATGTACTGATCACGTGACTGATCATGCACTGACCACGTGGCTATCATGCTCTGCTCACGTGGCTGATCATGCAACGATCACGTAGCAACCATGTACTGGTCACGTGACTGATCATGCACTGATCACGTAATTGATCCTGCACTGATCACGTGGCTCATCATGCACTGATCACGTGGCTGATCACACATGTATCACGTGACTGATCATGCACTGATCCCGTGGCTCTCATGCACTGATCACGTGGCTGTCATGCACTGATCACGTGGATATCATGCACTGATCACGTGGCTGATCACACACGTATCACATGACTGATCATGCACTGATCACGTGGCTATCATGCACTGATCACGTGGCTATCATGCACTGATCATGTGGCTGATCAGGCAATGATCACGTAGCTACCATGTACTGGTCACGTGACTGATCATGCACTGATCACGTAATTGATCATGCACTGATCATGTGGCTGATCATGCACTGATCACGTGGCTGATCATACACTGATCATGACTGATCATGCACTGATCACGTGGCTATCATGCACTGATCACTTGGCTGGACATACACTGATCACGTGCCTGGTCACTGATCACGTGGCTGATCATGCACTGATCACGTGACTGATCATGCACTGATCTCGTGCTCTGATCATGCACTGATCACGTGGCTATCATGCACTGCTCACGTGGCTGATCATGCCATGATCACGCAGCTACCATGTACTGGTCACATGACTGATCATGCACTGATCACGTGACTGATCATGCAGTGATCACGTGGCTATCATGAACTACTCACGTGGCTGATCATGCAATGATCATGTAGCTACCATGTACAGGTCACGTGAATGATCATACACCCATCAGGTGACTGATCATGCACTGATCACGTGGCTATCATGCACTGATCACGAGACTGATCATGCACTGTTCACGTCTATATCATGCACTGATCACATGACTGCCCGTGCACTGATCACGTGGATGATCATACACTAATCTTGTGACAGATCATGCACTGATCACGTGGCTGATCATGCACTGATACCGTGACTGAGCATGGACTGATCACATGACTATCATGTAGTGATCACGTGACTTAATGGCGCTGATCATGTGACTGATCATGCGCTGATCATGTTTGCTATCATACACTGATCATGTGCCTCTGGAGGCAATAAACAAAGAGCTGAGTAGGCACGAATCAAACAGTCAGCAGGCAATAATCATGGAACTCAGGTGTGAGGAATCATGCTGCTCAGCTGGCAATAATCAAGCAGCTGAGCAGGCAGGAATTACGCAGCACAGCTGGCAATTGTCAAGCAGATGACAGGCAGGAATCGTGCAGCTCAGCTGGCAATTGTCAAGCAGATGAGCAGACAGTAATCACGCAGCTCAGCAGGCCCAGATCACGTGACTGAGCATGCACTGTTCACGTGGCTGATCATACACTGATCACGTGATGATCATGCACTGATCACTTGGATATCATGCACTGATCACGTGGCTGATCATACACTGTTCACGTGTCTGACCATGCACTGATCACGTGGCTGATCATACACTGCTCACGTAACTGATCATGCACTGATCACGTGGCTATCATGCACTGATCACGTGGCTGAACATGCACTGTTCACGTGGCTGATCACACACCTGTCACGTGACATATCATGCACTGATCACGTGGCACTCATGCACTGATCACGTGGCTGATCATACTCTGCTCACGTAACTGATCATGCACACATCACGTGGCTATCATGCACTGCTCACGTGGCTGTCATGGAATGATCACGTAGCAACCATATAATGGTAACGTGACTGATCATGCAAAGATCACGTAAATGATCATGCACTGTTCACGTGACTGATCATGTACTGATCACGTGACTGATCATGCACTGACCACGTGGCTATCATGCTCTGCTCACGTGGCTGATCATGCACCGATCACGTAGCAACCATGTACTGGTCACGTGACTGATCATGCACTGATCACGTAATTGATCCTGCACTGATCACGTGGCTCATCATGCACTGATCACGTGGCTGATCACACATGTATCACGTGACTGATCATGCACTGATCGTGGCTCTCATGCACTGATCACGTGGCTGTCATGCACTGATCACGTGGATATCATGCACTGATCACGTGGCTGATCACATACGTATCACATGACTGATCATGCACTGATCACGTGGCTATCATGCACTGATCACGTGGCTGATCATGCAATGATCACGTGGCTACCATGCACTGATCACGTGACTGATCAGGCAATGATCACGTAGCTGACCATGTACTGGTCACGTGACTGATCATGCACTGATCACGTAATTGATCATGCACTGATCATGTGGCTGATCATGCACTGATCACGTGGCTGATCATGCACTGATCACGTAACTGATCATGCACTGATCACGTGACTGATCATGCACTGATCACGTGGCTATCATGCACTGATCACTTGGCTGACGCACTGATCACGTGCTGACCATGCACTGATCACGTGACTGATCATGCACTGATCACGTGGCTGATCATGCACTGATCACGTGTCTGATCATGCACTGATCACGTGGCTATCATGCACTGATCACGTGGCTGATCATGCATGATCACGCAGCTACCATGTACTGGTCACGTGACTGATCATGCACTGATCACGTAACTGATCATGCAGTGATCACGTGGCTATCATGCACTGCTCACGTGGCTGATCATGCAATGATCACGTAACTACCATGTACAGATCACGTGAATGATCATACACCCATCACGTGACTGATCATGCACTGATCACGTAACTATCATGCACTGATCACGAGACTGATCATGCACTGTTCACGTCTATATCATGCACTGATCACATGACTGCCCGTGCACTGATCACGTGGATGATCATACACTAATCTTGTGACAGATCATGCACTGATCACGTGGCTGATCATGCACTGATACCGTGACTGAGCATGGACTGATCACATGACTATCATGTAGTGATCACGTGACTTAATGGCGCTGATCATGTGACTGATCATGCGCTGATCATGTTTGCTATCATACACTGATCATGTGCCTCTGGAGGCAATAAACAAAGAGCTGAGTAGGCACGAATCAAACAGTCAGCAGGCAATAATCATGGAACTCAGGTGTGAGGAATCATGCTGCTCAGCTGGCAATAATCAAGCAGCTGAGCAGGCAGGAATTACGCAGCACAGCTGGCAATTGTCAAGCAGATGACAGGCAGGAATCGTGCAGCTCAGCTGGCAATTGTCAAGCAGATGAGCAGACAGTAATCACGCAGCTCAGCAGGCCCAGATCACGTGACTGAGCATGCACTGTTCACGTGGCTGATCATACACTGATCACGTGATGATCATGCACTGATCACGTGGCTATCATGCTCTGATCACGTGGCTGATCATGCACTGTTCACGTGTCTGACCATGCACTGATCACGTGGCTGATCATGCACTGCTCACGTAACTGATCATGCACTGATCACGTGGCTATCATGCACTGATCACGTGGCTGAACATGCACTGTTCACGTGGCTGATCACACACTGTCACGTGGCATATCATGCACTGATCACGTGGCACTCATGCACTGATCACGTGGCTGATCATACTCTGCTCACGTGACTCATGCACATCACGTGGCTATCATGCACTGCTCACGTGGCTGTCATGGAATGATCACGTGGCAACCATATACTGATAACGTGACTGATCATGCAAAGATCACGTAGATGATCATGCACTGTTCACGTGACTGATCATGTACTGATCACGTGACTGATCATGCACTGATCACGTGGCTATCATGCACTGCTCACGTGGCTGATCATGCGACGATCACGCAACTACCATGTACTGGTCACGTGACTGATCATGCACTGATCACGTGATGATCATGCACTGATCACGTGGCTGATCATGCACTGATCACGTGGCTGATCACACATGTATCACGTGACTGATCATGCACTGATCACGTGGCTATCATGCACTGATCACATGGCTGTCATGCACTGATCACGTGGATATCATGCACTGATCATGTGGCTGATCACTATCACATGACTGATCATGCACTGATCACGTGACTATCATGCACTGATCACGTGGCTATCATGCACTGATCACGTGGCTTATCAGGCAATGATCACGTAGCTACCATGTACTGGTCACGTAACTGATCATGCACTGAGCACGTAATTGATCATGCACTGATCATGTGGCTGATCATGCACTGATCACGTGGCTGATCATACACTGATCACATAACTGATCATGCACTGATCACGTGACTGATCATGCACTGATCACGTGGCTATCATGCACTGATCACTTGACTGACATACACTGATCACGTGCCTGGTCATGCACTGATCACGTGACTGATCATGCACTGATCACGTGACTGATCATGCACTGATCTCGTGTCTGATCATGCACTGATCACGTGGCTATCATGCACTGCTCACGTGGCTGATCATGCCATGATCACGCAGCTACCATGTACTGGTCACATGACTGATCATGCACTGATCACGTGACTGATCATGTGATCACGTGGCTATCATGAACTACTCACGTGGCTGATCATGCAATGATCATGTAGCTACCATGCACAGGTCACGTGAATGATCATACACCCATCAGGTGACTGATCATGCACTGATCACGTGGCTATCATGCACTGATCACGAGGCTGATCATGCACTGTTCACGTCTATATCATGCACTGATCACATGACTGCCATGCACTGATCACGTGGATGATCATACACTAATCTTGTGACAGATCATGCACTGATCACGTGGCTGATCATGCACTGATACCGTGACTGAGCATGGACTGATCACATGACTATCATGTAGTGATCACGTGACTTAATGGCGCTGATCATGTGACTGATCATGCACTGATCATGTTTGCTATCATACACTGATCATGTGCCTCTGGAGGCAATAAACAAAGAGCTGAGTAGGCACGAATCAAACAGTCAGCAGGCAATAATCATGGAACTCAGGTGTGAGGAATCATGCTGCTCAGCTGGCAATAATCAAGCAGCTGAGCAGGCAGGAATTGCAGCACAGCTGGCAATTGTCAAGCAGATGACAGGCAGGAATCGTGCAGCTCAGCTGGCAATTGTCAAGCAGATGAGCAGACAGTAATCACGCAGCTCAGCAGGCCCAGATCACGTGACTGAGCATGCACTGTTCACGTGGCTGATCATACACTGATCACGTGATGATCATGCACTGATCACTTGGATATCATGCACTGATCACGTGGCTGATCATACACTGTTCACGTGTCTGACCATGCACTGATCACGTGGCTGATCATACACTGCTCACGTAACTGATCATGCACTGATCACGTGGCTATCATGCACTGATCACGTGGCTGAACATGCACTGTTCATGGCTGATCACACACCTGTCACGTGACATATCATGCACTGATCACGTGGCACTCATGCACTGATCACGTGGCTGATCATACTCTGCTCACGTAACTCATGCACACATCACGTGGCTATCATGCACTGCTCACGTGGCTCGTCATGGAATGATCACGTAGCAACCATATACTGGTCACGTGACTGATCATGCAAAGATCACGTAAATGATCATGCACTGTTCACGTGACTGATCATGTACTGATCACGTGACTGATCATGCACTGACCACGTGGCCTATCATGCACTGCTCACGTGGCTGATCATGCAACGATCATGTAGCAACCATGTACTGGTCACGTGACTGATCATGCACTGATCACGTAATTGATCCTGCACTGATCACGTGGCTCATCATGCACTGATCACGTGGCTGATCACACATGTATCACGTGACTGATCATGCACTGATCCGTGGCTCTCATGCACTGATCACGTGGCTGTCATGCACTGATCACGTGGATATCATGCACTGATCATGTGGCTGATCACACACGTATCACATGACTGATCATGCACTGATCACGTGGCTATCATGCACTGATCACGTGGCTATCATGCACTGATCACGTGGCTGATCAGGCAATGATCACGTAGCTACCATGTACTGGTCACGTGACTGATCATGCACTGATCGCGTATTGATCATGCACTGATCATGTGGCTGATCATGCACTGATCACGTGGCTGATCATACACCGATCACGTAACTGATCATGCACTGATCACGTGACTGATCATTGCACTGATCACGTGGCTGATCCTGCACTGATCCTTGGCTGGACATGCACTGATCACGTGACTGATCATACACTGATCACGTGACTGATCATGCACTGATCACGTGGCTGATCATGCACTGATCACGTGGCTGATCATGCACTGTTCGTGGCTGATCACACACCTGATCACGTGACTATCATGCACTGATCACGTGGCACTCATGCACTGATCACGTGGCTGATCATACTCTGATCATGTAACTCATGCACATCCATTGCTCTGCATGCACTGCTCACGTGGCTGTCATGCACTGATCACGTAGCTATCATATACTGATCACGTGACTGATCATGCACTGATCACGTAAATGATCATGCACTGTTCACGTGACTGATCATGCACTGATCACGTGACTGATCATGCACTGATCACGTGGCTATCATGCACTGATCACGTGGCTGATCATGCACTGATCACGTAGCTACCATGTACTGGTCACGTGACTGATCATGCACTGATCACGTAACTGATCATGCACTGATCACGTGGCTCATCATGCACTGATCACGTGGCTGATCACACTGTATCACGTGACTGATCATGCACTGATCCACGTGGCTCTCATGCACTGATCACGTGGCTGATCATGCACTGATCACGTGGCTATCATGCACTGATCACGTGGCTGATCACACACGTATCACATGACTGATCATGCACTGATCACGTGGCTATCATGCACTGATCACGTGGCTATCATGCACTGATCACGTGGCTGATCATGCAATGATCACGTAGCTATCATGCACTGATCACGTGACTGATCATGCACTGATCACGTAATTGATCATGCACTGATCATGTGGCTGATCATGCTGATCACGTGGCTGATCATGCAGTCTGATCCAGTCGCATGCACTGATCACGTGACTGATCATGCACTGATCACGTGGCTATCATGCACTGATCACGTGGCTGACATACACTGATCACGTGCCTGATCATGCACTGATCACGTGGCTGATCATGCACTGATCACGTGACTGATCATGCACTGATCACGTGGCTGATCATGCACTGATCACGTGGCTATCATGCACTGATCACGTGGCTGATCATGCATGATCACGCAGCTATCATGCACTGGTCACGTGACTGATCATGCACTGATCACGTGACTGATCATGCACTGATCACGTGGCTATCATGCACTACTCACGTGGCTGATCATGCAATGATCATGTAGCTACCATGTACAGGTCACGGACTGATCATGCTGATCAGGTGACTGATCATGCACTGATCACGTGGCTATCATGCACTGATCACGGACTGATCATGCACTGATCACGTCTATCTCATACTGATCACATGACTGCCCGTGCACTGATCACGTGGATGATCATACACTAATCATGTGACAGATCATGCACTGATCACGTGGCTGATCATGCACTGATACCGTGACTGAGCATGGACTGATCACATGACTATCATGTAGTGATCACGTGACTTAATGGCGCTGATCATGTGACTGATCATGCGCTGATCATGTTTGCTATCATACACTGATCATGTGCCTCTGGAGGCAATAAACAAAGAGCTGAGTAGGCACGAATCAAACAGTCAGCAGGCAATAATCATGGAACTCAGGTGTGAGGAATCATGCTGCTCAGCTGGCAATAATCAAGCAGCTGAGCAGGCAGGAATTACGCAGCACAGCTGGCAATTGTCAAGCAGATGACAGGCAGGAATCGTGCAGCTCAGCTGACAATTGTCAAGCAGATGAGCAGACAGTAATCACGCAGCTCAGCAGGCCCAGATCACGTGACTGAGCATGCACTGTTCACGTGGCTGATCATACACTGATCACGTGATGATCATGCACTGATCACTTGGATATCATGCACTGATCACGTGGCTGATCATACACTGTTCACGTGTCTGACCATGCACTGATCACGTGGCTGATCATACACTGCTCACGTAACTGATCATGCACTGATCACGTGGCTATCATGCACTGATCACGTGGCTGAACATGCACTGTTCACGTGGCTGATCACAAACCTGTCACAATGACATCATGCATGCACAGTCACGTGGCACTCATGCACTGATCACGTGGCTGATCATACTCTGATCACGTAACTGATCATGCACCTG
>NW_026894466.1:0-123992 GCF_032452875.1 Bos javanicus | reverse complement strand
AACACGCACTGATCATGCACTGATCATGTGATCATGCACTGATCACGTGGCTGATCATGCACTGATCACGTGGCTGATCATGCACTGATCACGTGGCTATCATGCACTGATCACTTGGCTGGACATACACTGATCACGTGCCTGGTCATGCACTGATCACGTGGCTGATCATGCACTGATCACGTGACTGATCATGCACTGATCTCGTGTCTGATCATGCACTGATCACGTGGCTATCATGCACTGCTCACGTGGCTGATCATGCCATGATCACGCAGCTACCATGTACTGGTCACATGACTGATCATGCACTGATCACGTGACTGATCATGCACTGATCACGTGGCTATCATGCACTACTCACGTGGCTGATCATGCAATGATCATGTAGCTACCATGTACAGGTCACGTGAATGATCATACACCCATCAGGTGACTGATCATGCACTGATCACGTGGCTATCATGCACTGATCACGTGACTGATCATGCACTGTTCACGTCTATATCATGCACTGATCACATGACTGCATGCACTGATCACGTGGATGATCATACACTAATCTTGTGACAGATCATGCACTGATCACGTGGCTGATCATGCACTGATACCGTGACTGAGCATGGACTGATCACATGACTATCATGTAGTGATCACGTGACTTAATGGCGCTGATCATGTGACTGATCATGCGCTGATCATGTTTGCTATCATACACTGATCATGTGCCTCTGGAGGCAATAAACAAAGAGCTGAGTAGGCACGAATCAAACAGTCAGCAGGCAATAATCATGGAACTCAGGTGTGAGGAATCATGCTGCTCAGCTGGCAATAATCAAGCAGCTGAGCAGGCAGGAATTACGCAGCACAGCTGGCAATTGTCAAGCAGATGACAGGCAGGAATCGTGCAGCTCAGCTGGCAATTGTCAAGCAGATGAGCAGACAGTAATCACGCAGCTCAGCAGGCCCTGATCACGTGACTGAGCATGCACTGTTCACGTGGCTGATCATACACTGATCACGTGATGATCATGCACTGATCACTTGGATATCATGCACTGATCACGTGGCTGATCATGCACTGTTCACGTGTGACCATGCACTGATCACGTGGCTGATCATACACTGCTCACGTAACTGATCATGCACTGATCACGTGGCTATCATGCACTGATCACGGCTGATCATGCACTGATCACGTGGCTGATCACACACCTGTCACGTGACATATCATGCACTGATCACGTGGCACTCATGCACTGATCACGTGGCTGATCATACTCTTCTCACGAAACTCATGCACACATCACGTGGCTATCATGCACTGCTCACGTGGCCTGTCATGGAATGATCACGTAGCAACCATATACTGGTAACGTGACTGATCATGCAAAGATCACTTAAATGATCGTGCACTGTTCACGTGACTGATCATGTACTGATCACGTGACTGATCATGCACTGACCAAGTGGCTATCATGCTCTGCTCACGTGGCTGATCATGCAACGATCACGTAGCAACCATGTACTGGTCACGTGACTGATCATGCACTGATCACGTAATTGATCCTGCACTGATCACGTGGCTCATAATGCACTGATCACGTGGCTGATCACACATGTATCACGTGACTGATCATGCACTGATCACGTGGCTCTCATGCACTGATCACGTGGCTATCCTGCACTGATCACGTGGCTGATCATGCACTGATCACGTGACTGATCATGCACTGAACACGTAATTGATCATGCACTGATCATGTGGCTGATCATGCACTGATCACGTGGCTGATCATACACTGATCACATAACTGATCATGCACTGATCTACTGATCATGCACTGATCACGTGGCTATCATGCACTGATCACTGGCTGGACATACACTGATCACGTGCCTGATCATGCACTGATCACGTGGCTGATCATGCACTGATCACGTGACTGATCATGCACTGATCACGTGATTGATCATGCACTGATCACGTGGCTATCATGCACTGCTCACGTGGCTGATCATGCCATGATCACGCAGCTACCATGTACTGGTCACATGACTGATCATGCACTGATCACGTGGCTGATCATGCACTGATCACGTGGCTATCATGCACTGATCACGAACTGATCATGCACTGTTCACGTCTATATTGCACTGATCACATGACTGCCCGTGCACTGATCACGTGGATGATCATACACTAATCTTGTGACAGATCATGCACTGATCACGTGGCTGTTCATGCACTGATACCGTGACTGAGCATGGACTGATCACATGACTATCATGTAGTGATCACGTGACTTAATGGCGCTGATCATGTGACTGATCATGCGCTGATCATGTTTGCTATCATACAGTGATCATGTGCCTCTGGAGGCAATAAACAAAGAGCTGAGTAGGCACGAATCAAACAGTCAGCAGGCAATAATCATGAAACACAGGTGTGAGGAATCATGCAGCTCAGCTGGCAATAATCAAGCAGCTGAGCAGGCAGGAATTATGCAGCACAGCTGGCAATTGTCAAGCAGATGACAGGCAGGAATCGTGCAGCTCAGCTGGCAATTGTCAAGCAGATGAGCAGACAGTAATCACGCAGCTCAGCAGGCCCTGATCACGTGACTGAGCATGCACTGTTCACGTGGCTGATCATACACTGATCACGTGATGATCATGCACTGATCACTTGGATATCATGCACTGATCACGTGGCTGATCATACACTGTTCACATGTCTGACCATGCAGTGCTCACGTGGCTGATCATACACTGCTCACGTAACTGATCATGCACTGATCACGTGGCTATCATGCACTGATCACGTGGCTGAACATGCACTGTTCACGTGGCTGATCACACACCTGTCACGTGACATATCCTGCACTGATCACGTAGCACTCATGCACTGATTACGTGGCTGATCATACTCTGCTCACGTAACTCATGCACACATCACGTGACTATCATGCACTGCTCACGTGGCTGATCATGGAATGATCACGTAGCAACCATATACTGGTCACGTGACTAATCATGCACAGATCACGTAACTGATCATGCACTGATCACGTGACTGATCATGCACTGATCACGTGACTGATCATGCACTGACCACGTGGCTATCATGCTCTGCTCACGTGCTGATCATGCAATGATCACGTAATTGATCCTGCACTGATCACGTGGCTCATCATGCACTGATCACGTGGCTGATCACACATGTATCACGTGACTGATCATGCACTGATCACGAGGCTCTCATGCACTGATCACATACCTGTATGCACTGATTACGTGGATATCATGCACTGATCACGTGGCTGATCACACACGTATCACGTGACTGATCATGCACTGATCACGCGGCTATCATGCACTGATCACGTGGCTATCATGCACTGATCACGTGGCTGATCATGCAATGATCACGTGACTGATCATGCACTGATCACGTAATTGATCATGCACTGATCATGTGGCTGATCATGCACTGATCACTTGGCTGATCATACACTGATCACGTAAGTGATCATGCACTGATCACGTGACTGATCATGCACTGATCACGTGGCTGATCATGCACTGATCACGTGGCTATCATGCACTGATCATGTGGCTGATCAGGCAATGATCACGTAGCTACCATGTACTGGTCACGTGACTGATCATGCACTGAACACGTAATTGATCATGCACTGATCATGTGGCTGATCATGCACTGATCACGTGGCTGATCATACACTGATCACATAACTGATCATGCACTGATCACGTGACTGATCATGCACTGATCACGTGGCTATCATGCACTGATCACTTGGCTGGACATACACTGATCACGTGCCTGGTCATGCACTGATCATGCACTGATCACGTGACTGATCATGCACTGATCTCGTGTTTGATCATGCACTGATCACGTGGCTATCATGCACTGCTCACGTGGCTGATCATGCCATGATCACGCAGCTACCATGTACTGGTCACATGACTGATCATGCACTGATCACGTGACTGATCATGCACTGTTCACGTCTATATCATGCACTGATCACATGACTGCCCGTGCACTGATCACGTGGATGATCATACACTAATCTTGTGACAGATCATGCACTGATCACGTGGCTGATCATGCACTGATACCGTGACTGAGCATGGACTGATCACATGACTATCATGTAGTGATCACGTGACTTAATGGCGCTGATCATGTGACTGATCATGCGCTGATCATGTTTGCTATCATACACTGATCATGTGCCTCTGGAGGCAATAAACAAAGAGCTGAGTAGGCACGAATCAAACAGTCAGCAGGCAATAATCATGGAACTCAGGTGTGAGGAATCATGCTGCTCAGCTGGCAATAATCAAGCAGCTGAACAGGCAGGAATTACGCAGCACAGCTGGCAATTGTCAAGCAGATGACAGGCAGGAATCGTGCAGCTCGGCTGGCAATTGTCAAGCAGATGAGCAGACAGTAATCACGCAGCTCAGCAGGCCCAGATCACGTGACTGAGCATGCACTGTTCACGTGGCTGATCATACACTTATCACGTGATGATCATGCACTAATCACTTGGATATCATGCACTGATCACGTGGCTGATCATACACTGTTCACGTGTCTGACCATGCAGTTCTCACGTGGCTGATCATACACTGCTCACATAACTGATCATGCACTGATCACGTGGCTATCATGCACTGATTACGTGGCTGAACATGCACTCTTCACGTGGCTGATCACACACCTGTCACGTGACATATCATGCACTGATCACGTGGCACTCATGCACTGATCACGTGGCTGATCATACTCTGCTCACGTAACTCATGCACACATCACGTGGCTATCATGCACTGCTCACGTGGCTGATCATGGAATGATCACGTAGCAACCATATACTGGTCACGTGACTGATCATGCACAGATCACGTAAATGATCATGCACTGTTCACGTGACTGATCATGTACTGATCACGTGACTGATCATGCACTGATCACGTGGCTATCATGCTGTCACGTGCTGATCATGCAATGATCACGACTGATCATGCACTGATCACGTGGCTCATCATGCACTGATCACGTGGCTGATCACACATGATCACGTGACTGATCATGCACTGATCACGTGGCTATCATGCACTGATCACGTGGCTGTCATGCACTGATCACGTGGATATCATGCACTGATCACGTGGCTGATCACACACGTATCACGTGACTGATCATGCACTGATCACGTGGCTATCATGCACTGATCACGTGGCTATCATGCACTGATCACGTGGCTGATCATGCACTGATCACGTGACTATCATGCACTGATCACGTGGCTGATCATGCACTGATCACGTGGCTGATCATGCACTGATCACGTGACTGATCATGCACTGATCACGTGGCTGATCATGCACTGATCACGTGGCTGATCATGCACTGATCACGTGGCTGATCATGCACTGATCACGTGATATCATGCACTGATCACGTGGCTGATCATGCACTGATCACGTAGCTATCATGCACTGATCACGTGGCTGATCATGCACTGATCACGTGATTGATCATGCACTGATCACGTGGCTGATCATGCACTGATCACGGCTGATCATGCACTGATCACATGACTGATCATGCACTGATCACGTGACTGATCATGCACTGATCACGTGGCTATCATGCACTGATCACGTGGCTGATCATACACTGATCACGGCCTGGTCATGCACTGATCATGCACTGATCACGTGACTGATCATGCACTGATCACGTGGCTGATCATGCACTGATCACGTGGCTATCATGCACTGCTCACGTGGCTGATCATGCCATGATCACGCAGCTACCATGTACTGATCACGTGACTGATCATGCACTGATCACGTGACTGATCATGCACTGATCACGTCTATATCATGCACTGATCACATGACTGCATGCACTGATCACGTGGATGATCATACACTAATCTTGTGACAGATCATGCACTGATCACGTGGCTGATCATGCACTGATACCGTGACTGAGCATGGACTGATCACATGACTATCATGTAGTGATCACGTGACTTAATGGCACTGATCATGTGACTGATCATGCGCTGATCATGTTTGCTATCATACACTGATCATGTGCCTCTGGAGGCAATAAACAAAGAGCTGAGTAGGCACGAATCAAACAGTCAGCAGGCAATAATCATGGAACTCAGGTGTGAGGAATCATGCTGCTCAGCTGGCAATAATCAAGCAGCTGAGCAGGCAGGAATTACGCAGCACAGCTGGCAATTGTCAAGCAGATGACAGGCAGGAATCGTGCAGCTCAGCTGGCAATTGTCAAGCAGATGAGCAGACAGTAATCACGCAGCTCAGCAGGCCCTGATCACGTGACTGAGCATGCACTGTTCACGTGGCTGATCATACACTGATCACGTGATGATCATGCACTGATCACTTGGATATCATGCACTGATCACGTGGCTGATCATACACTGTTCACGTGTCTGACCATGCACTGATCACGTGGCTGATCATACACTGCTCACGTAACTGATCATGCACTGATCACGTGGCTATCATGCACTGATCACGTGGCTGAACATGCACTGTTCACGTGGCTGATCACACACCTGTCACGTGACATATCATGCACTGATCACGTGGCACTCATGCACTGATCACGTGGCTGATCATACACTGCTCACGTAACTCATGCACACATCACGTGGCTATCATGCACTGCTCACGTGGCTGTCATGGAATGATCACGTAGCTACCATATACTGGTCACGTGACTGATCATGCACTGATCACGTAAATGATCATGCACTGTTCACGTGTCTGATCATGTACTGATCACGTGACTGATCATGCACTGACCACGTGGCTATCATGCACTGCTCACGTGGCTGATCATGCAACGATCACGTAGCAACCATGTACTGGTCACGTGACTGATCATGCACTGATCACGTAATTGATCATGCACTGATCACGTGGCTCATCATGCACTGATCACGTGGCTGATCACACATGTATCACGTGACTGATCATGCACTGATCACGTGGCTATCATGCACTGATCACGTGGCTGTCATGCACTGATCACGTGGATATCATGCACTGATCACGTGGCTGATCACACACGTATCACATGACTGATCATGCACTGATCACGTGGCTATCATGCACTGATCACGTGCTATCATGCACTGATCACGTGGCTGATCATGCACTGATCACGTGGCTGATCATGCACTGATCACGTAACTGATCATGCACTGATCACGTGACTGATCATGCACTGATCACGTGGCTATCATGCACTGATCACGTGGCTGATCACACATGATCACGTGACTGATCATGCACTGATCACGTGGCTATCATGCACTGATCACGTGGCTGTCATGCACTGATCACGTGGCTATCATGCACTGATCACGTGGCTGATCATGCACTGATCACGTAGCTACCATGCACTGATCACGTGACTGATCATGCACTGATCACGTATTGATCATGCACTGATCACGTGGCTGATCATGCACTGATCACGTGGCTGATCATGCACTGATCACGTGGCTATCATGCACTGATCACGTGGCTGATCATGCACTGATCACGTGCCTGATCATGCACTGATCACGTGGCTGATCATGCACTGATCACGTGACTGATCATGCACTGATCACGTGTCTGATCATGCACTGATCACGTGGCTATCATGCACTGCTCACGTGGCTGATCATGCCATGATCACGCAGCTACCATGTACTGGTCACATGACTGATCATGCACTGATCACGTGACTGATCATGCAGTGATCACGTGGCTATCATGCACTACTCACGTGGCTGATCATGCAATGATCATGTAGCTACCATGTACAGGTCACGTGAATGATCATACACCCATCAGGTGACTGATCATGCACTGATCACGTGGCTATCATGCACTGATCACGAGACTGATCATGCACTGATCACGTCTATATCATGCACTGATCACATGACTGCCCATGCACTGATCACGTGGATGATCATACACTAATCTTGTGACAGATCATGCACTGATCACGTGGCTGATCATGCACTGATACCGTGACTGAGCATGGACTGATCACATGACTATCATGTAGTGATCACGTGACTTAATGGCGCTGATCATGTGACTGATCATGCGCTGATCATGTTTGCTATCATACACTGATCATGTGCCTCTGGAGGCAATAAACAAAGAGCTGAGTAGGCACGAATCAAACAGTCAGCAGGCAATAATCATGGAACTCAGGTGTGAGGAATCATGCTGCTCAGCTGGCAATAATCAAGCAGCTGAGCAGGCAGGAATTACGCAGCACAGCTGGCAATTGTCAAGCAGATGACAGGCAGGAATCGTGCAGCTCAGCTGGCAATTGTCAAGCAGATGAGCAGACAGTAATCACGCAGCTCAGCAGGCCCTGATCACGTGACTGAGCATGCACTGTTCACGTGGCTGATCATACACTGATCACGTGATGATCATGCACTGATCACTTGGATATCATGCACTGATCACGTGGCTGATCATACACTGTTCACGTGTCTGACCATGCACTGATCACGTGGCTGATCATACACTGCTCACGTAACTGATCATGCACTGATCACGTGGCTATCATGCACTGATCACGTGGCTGAACATGCACTGTTCACGTGGCTGATCACACACCTGTCACGTGACATATCATGCACTGATCACGTGGCACTCATGCACTGATCACGTGGCTGATCATACTCTGCTCACGTAACTCATGCACACATCACGTGGCTATCATGCACTGCTCACGTGGCTCGTCATGGAATGATCACGTAGCAACCATATACTGGTCACGTGACTGATCATGCACAGATCACGTAAATGATCATGCACTGTTCACGTGACTGATCATGTACTGATCACGTGACTGATCATGCACTGATCACGTGGCTATCATGCTCTGCTCACGTGGCTGATCATGCAACGATCACGTAGCAACCATGTACTGGTCACGTGACTGATCATGCACTGATCACGTAATTGATCATGCACTGATCACGTGGCTCATCATGCACTGATCACGTGGCTGATCACACATGATCACGTGACTGATCATGCACTGATCACGTGGCTATCATGCACTGATCACGTGGCTATCATGCACTGATCACGTGGCTATCATGCACTGATCACGTGGCTGATCATGCACTGATCACGAGCTATCATGCACTGATCACGTGACTGATCATGCACTGATCACGACTGATCATGCACTGATCACGTGGCTGATCATGCACTGATCACGTGGCTGATCATGCACTGATCACGTGACTGATCATGCACTGATCACGTGACTGATCATGCACTGATCACGTGGCTATCATGCACTGATCACGTGGCTGATCATGCACTGATCACGATCATGCACTGATCACGTGGCTGATCATGCACTGATCACGTGACTGATCATGCACTGATCACGTGACTGATCATGCACTGATCACGTGGCTATCATGCACTGCTCACGTGGCTGATCATGCCATGATCACGTAGCTACCATGTACTGGTCACGTGACTGATCATGCACTGATCACGTGACTGATCATGCACTGATCACGTGGCTATCATGCACTGATCACGAGACTGATCATGCACTGATCACGTCTATATTGCACTGATCACATGACTGCCCATGCACTGATCACGTGGATGATCATACACTAATCTTGTGACAGATCATGCACTGATCACGTGGCTGATCATGCACTGATACCGTGACTGAGCATGGACTGATCACATGACTATCATGTAGTGATCACGTGACTTAATGGCGCTGATCATGTGACTGATCATGCGCTGATCATGTTTGCTATCATACACTGATCATGTGCCTCTGGAGGCAATAAACAAAGAGCTGAGTAGGCACGAATCAAACAGTCAGCAGGCAATAATCATGGAACTCAGGTGTGAGGAATCATGCTGCTCAGCTGGCAATAATCAAGCAGCTGAGCAGGCAGGAATTACGCAGCACAGCTGGCAATTGTCAAGCAGATGACAGGCAGGAATCGTGCAGCTCAGCTGGCAATTGTCAAGCAGATGAGCAGACAGTAATCACGCAGCTCAGCAGGCCCAGATCACGTGACTGAGCATGCACTGTTCACGTGGCTGATCATACACTGATCACGTGATGATCATGCACTGATCACTTGGATATCATGCACTGATCACGTGGCTGATCATACACTGTTCACGTGTCTGACCATGCACTGATCACGTGGCTGATCATACACTGCTCACGTAACTGATCATGCACTGATCACGTGGCTATCATGCACTGATCACGTGGCTGAACATGCACTGTTCACGTGGCTGATCACACACCTGTCACGTGACATATCATGCACTGATCACGTGGCACTCATGCACTGATCACGTGGCTGATCATACTCTGCTCACGTAACTCATGCACACATCACGTGGCTATCATGCACTGCTCACGTGGCTCGTCATGGAATGATCACGTAGCTACCATATACTGGTCACGTGACTGATCATGCACTGATCACGAATGATCATGCACTGTTCACGTGACTGATCATGCACTGATCACGTGACTGATCATGCACTGATCACGTGGCTATCATGCTCTGCTCACGTGGCTGATCATGCACGATCACGTAGCAACCATGTACTGGTCACGTGACTGATCATGCACTGATCACGTAATTGATCCTGCACTGATCACGTGGCTCATCATGCACTGATCACGTGGCTGATCACACATGTATCACGTGACTGATCATGCACTGATCACGTGGCTCTCATGCACTGATCACGTGGCTGTCATGCACTGATCACGTGGATATCATGCACTGATCACGTGGCTGATCACACACGTATCACATGACTGATCATGCACTGATCACGTGGCTATCATGCACTGATCACGTGGCTATCATGCACTGATCACGTGGCTGATCATGCACTGATCACGTAGCTCATGTACTGATCACGTGACTGATCATGCACTGATCACGTAATTGATCATGCACTGATCACGTGGCTGATCATGCACTGATCACGTGGCTGATCATGCACTGATCACGTAACTGATCATGCACTGATCACGTGACTGATCATGCACTGATCACGTGGCTATCATGCACTGATCACGTGGCTGATCACACATGATCACGTGACTGATCATGCACTGATCACGTGGCTGTCATGCACTGATCACGTGGCTATCATGCACTGATCACGTGGCTGATCATGCACTGATCACGTAGCTATCATGCACTGATCACGTGGCTGATCATGCACTGATCACGTGACTGATCATGCACTGATCACGTGTCTGATCATGCACTGATCACGTGGCTATCATGCACTGATCACGTGGCTGATCATGCACTGATCACGTGGCTATCATGCACTGATCACTGGCTGATCATGCACTGATCACGTGCTGATCATGCACTGATCACGTGGCTATCATGCACTGCTCACGTGGCTGTCATGCATGATCACGTAGCAATCATGCACTGATCACGTGACTGATCATGCACTGATCACGGCTGATCATGCACTGATCACGTGACTGATCATGCACTGATCACGTGACTGATCATGCACTGATCACGTGGCTATCATGCACTGATCACGTGGCTGATCATGCACTGATCACGTAGCAATCATGCACTGATCACGTGACTGATCATGCACTGATCACGAATTGATCATGCACTGATCACGGCTGATCATGCACTGATCACGTGACTGATCATGCAGTGATCACGTGGCTATCATGCACTACTCACGTGGCTGATCATGCAATGATCATGTAGCTACCATGTACAGGTCACGTGAATGATCATACACCCATCAGGTGACTGATCATGCACTGATCACGTGGCTATCATGCACTGATCACGTGACTGATCATGCACTGATCACGTCTATATCATGCACTGATCACATGACTGCCCATGCACTGATCACGTGGATGATCATACACTAATCATGTGACAGATCATGCACTGATCACGTGGCTGATCATGCACTGATACCGTGACTGAGCATGGACTGATCACATGACTATCATGTAGTGATCACGTGACTTAATGGCGCTGATCATGTGACTGATCATGCGCTGATCATGTTTGCTATCATACACTGATCATGTGCCTCTGGAGGCAATAAACAAAGAGCTGAGTAGGCACGAATCAAACAGTCAGCAGGCAATAATCATGGAACTCAGGTGTGAGGAATCATGCTGCTCAGCTGGCAATAATCAAGCAGCTGAGCAGGCAGGAATTACGCAGCACAGCTGGCAATTGTCAAGCAGATGACAGGCAGGAATCGTGCAGCTCAGCTGGCAATTGTCAAGCAGATGAGCAGACAGTAATCACGCAGCTCAGCAGGCCCTGATCACGTGACTGAGCATGCACTGTTCACGTGGCTGATCATACACTGATCACGTGATGATCATGCACTGATCACTTGGATATCATGCACTGATCACGTGGCTGATCATACACTGTTCACGTGTCTGACCATGCACTGATCACGTGGCTGATCATACACTGCTCACGTAACTGATCATGCACTGATCACGTGGCTATCATGCACTGATCACGTGGCTGAACATGCACTGTTCACGTGGCTGATCACACACCTGTCACGTGACATATCATGCACTGATCACGTGGCACTCATGCACTGATCACGTGGCTGATCATACTCTGCTCACGTAACTCATGCACACATCACGTGGCTATCATGCACTGCTCACGTGGCTCGTCATGGAATGATCACGTAGCTACCATATACTGGTCACGTGACTGATCATGCACTGATCACGTAAATGATCATGCACTGTTCACGTGACTGATCATGTACTGATCACGTGACTGATCATGCACTGATCACGTGGCTATCATGCACTGCTCACGTGGCTGATCATGCAACGATCACGTAGCAACCATGTACTGGTCACGTGACTGATCATGCACTGATCACGTAATTGATCATGCACTGATCACGTGGCTCATCATGCACTGATCACGTGGCTGATCACACACTGATCACGTGACTGATCATGCACTGATCACGTGGCTCTCATGCACTGATCACGTGGCTATCATGCACTGATCACGTGGCTATCATGCACTGATCACGTGGCTGATCATGCAATGATCACGTAGCTATCATGCACTGGTCACGTGACTGATCATGCACTGATCACGTAATTGATCATGCACTGATCATGTGGCTGATCATGCACTGATCACGTGGCTGATCATGCACTGATCACGTGACTGATCATGCACTGATCACGTGACTGATCATGCACTGATCACGTGGCTATCATGCACTGATCACGTGGATGATCATACACTGATCACGTGCCTGATCATGCACTGATCACGTGGCTGATCATGCACTGATCACGTGACTGATCATGCACTGATCACGTGTTTGATCATGCACTGATCACGTGGATATCATGCACTGATCACGTGGCTGATCATGCACTGATCACGTGTCTGATCATGCACTGATCACGTGGCTGATCATGCACTGATCACGTGACTGATCATGCACTGATCACGTGACTGATCATGCACTGATCACGTGCTGATCATGCATGATCATGTAGCTATCATGTACTGTGACTGATCATGCACTGATCATGTTTGCTATCATACACTGATCATGTGCCTCTGGAGGCAATAAACAAAGAGCTGAGTAGGCACGAATCAAACAGTCAGCAGGCAATAATCATGGAACTCAGCTGTGAGGAATCATGCTGCTCAGCTGGCAATAATCAAGCAGCTGAGCAGGCAGGAATTACGCAGCACAGCTGGCAATTGTCAAGCAGATGACAGGCAGGAATCATGCAGCTCAGCTGGCAATTGTCAAGCAGATGAGCAGACAGTAATCACGCAGCTCAGCAGGCCCTGATCACGTGACTGAGCATGCACTGTTCACGTGGCTGATCATACACTGATCACGTGACTGATCATGCACTGATCACGTGGATATCATGCACTGATCACGTGGCTGATCATACACTGATCACGTGTCTGACCATGCACTGATCACGTGGCTGATCATACACTGATCACGTAACTGATCATGCACTGATCACGTGGCTGATCATGCACTGATCACGTGGCTATCATGCACTGACACGTGGCTGATCATGCACTGATCACGGACTGATCATGCACTGATCACGTGGCTGATCATGCACTGATCACGTGACTGATCATGCACTGATCACGTGACTGATCATGCACTGATCACGTCTATATCATGCACTGCTCACGTGGCTGATCATGCAATGATCACGCAGCTACCATGTACTGGTCACATGACTGATCATGCACTGATCACGTGGCTGATCATGCACTGATCACGTGACTGATCATGCTGATCATGTTTACTGTCATGCACTGATCATGTGCATCTGCAGGCAATGAACAAAGAGCTGAGTAGGCATGAATCAGTCAGCAGGCTATAATCATGGAACTCAGCTCTGAGAAATCATGCTGCTCAGCTGGCATAATCAAGTAGATGAGCAGGCAGGAATTATGCAGCACAGGTGACAATTGTCAAGCAGATGACAGGCAGGAATCGTGCAGCTCAGCTGGCAATTGTCAAGCAGATGAGCAGACAGTAATCACGCAGCTCAGCAGGCCTGATCACGTGACTGAGCATGCACTGATCACGTGGCTGATCACACACTGATCACGTGACTGATCATGCACTGATCACGTGGCTATCATGCACTGATCACGTGATTGATCATGCACTGATCACGTAATTGTATGCACTGATCACGTGGCTATCATGCACTGATCACGTGGCTGATCATGCACTGATCACGTGGCTATCATGCACTGATCACGTGGCTGATCATGCACTGATCACGGGACTGATCATGCACTGATCACGGGCTATCATGCACTGATCACGTGACTGATCATGCACTGATCACGTGGATGATCATGCACTGATCACGTGACTGATCATGCACTGATCACGTGACTGATCATGCACTGATCACGTGGCTGATCATGCACTGATCACGTGGCTGATCATGCACTGATCACGTGGCTGATCATGCACTGATCACGTGGCTGATCATGCACTGATCACGTGGCTGATCACACACTGTCACGTGACTGATCATGCACTGATCACGAACTCATGCACTGATCACGTGGCTGATCATACACTGATCACGTAACTGATCATGCACTGATCACGTGGCTATCATGCACTGCTCACGTGGCTGTCATGCACTGATCACGTAGCTACCATATACTGATCAGGTGACTGATCATGCACTGATCACGTGCTGATCATGCACTGATCACGTGACTGATCATGCACTGATCACGTGACTGATCATGCACTGATCACGTGGCTATCATGCACTGATCACGTGGCTGATCATGCACTGATCACGTAGCTACCATGCACTGATCACGTGACTGATCATGCACTGATCACGTGATTGATCATGCACTGATCACGTGGCTCATCATGCACTGATCACGTGGCTGATCACACATGATCACGTGACTGATCATGCACTGATCACGTGGCTATCATGCACTGATCACGTGGCTATCATGCACTGATCATGGATATCATGCACTGATCACGTGACTGGTCATGCACTGATCACGTGACTGATCATGCACTGATCACGTGGCTATCATGCACTGATCACGTGGATATCATGCACTGATCACGGCTGATCACACACATATCACATGACTGATCATGCACTGATCACGTGGATGATCATGCCTGATCACGTGGCTATCATGCACTGATCACGTGGCTGATCATGCAATGATCACGTAGCTACCATGTACTGGTCACGTGACTGATCATGCACTGATCACGAACTGATCATGCACTGATCACGTGCTGATCATGCACTGATCACGTGGCTGATCATGCACTGATCACGGCTATCATGCACTGCTCACGTGGCTGATCATGCAATGATCACGCAGCTACCATGCACTGGTCACATGACTGATCATGCACTGATCACGTAATTGATCATGCACTGATCACCTGGCTTATCATGCATTGATCATGTGACTGATCATGTGCTGATCATGTTTGGTATCATACACTGATCATGTGCCTCTGGAGGCAATGAACAAAGAGCTGAGCACGAATCAGTCAGCAGGCAATAATCATGGAACTCAGCTGTGAAATCATGCTGCTCAGCTGGCAATAATCAAGCAGATGAGCAGGCAGGAATTACGCAGCACAGCTGGCAATTGTCAAGCAGATGACAGGCAGGAATCGTGCAGCTCAGCTGGCAATTGTCAAGCAGATGAGCAGACAGTAATCACGCAGCTCAGCAGGCCCTGATCACGTGACTGAGCATGCACTGATCACGTGGCTGATCACACACCTATCACGTGACTGATCATGCACTGATCACGTGGCTATCATGCACTGATCACGTGACTGCGCATGCACTGATCACGTGGCTGATCATGCACTGATCACATGGCTCATCATGCACTGATCACGTGTTTATCAGGCAATGATCAGTGACTGACAGGCGCTGATCAAGGGACTGTGCACGCACTGATCACGTGGCTATCATGCACTGATCACGTGACTGCATGCACTGATGACGTGGCTGTTCGGGCACTGATCACGTGTTTATCAGGCAGTGATCAGTGACTGACAGGCGCTGATCAGGGGACTGTGCACGCACTGATCAGGTGGCTGATCAGGAACTGACCACCTGACTGCATGCAGTGATCACGTGGCTGGTCTTCACTGATCACGTGTTTATCATATGGTGATCACGTGACTGAGAGGCGCTGATCACGTGACTGTGCCGTCAGTGATCACGTGGCTGAGCAGGCACTGATACGTGACTGAGCATGCACTGATCATGTGCCGGGAGCCGGGAGGCATTCCACTCTGGACAAAGGTCATGAGGAAGGAGGCTCGGCATACGCAAATGCGGGATCGAGCCTCAGGAGTCCACCCGGATATTCTCGAGCATCTCCCCCCAAAACCGGAGTCTGCCTACTGTATTGCTTTGTGCTCTCACCTCTGATTTCACTGGGGCTGTCCCCCACCACCATCTCGCTCTCTCTGTCAAAGAGTTAACTTACAGCTCCAATTCATAAAGTTCCTTGTCATTCTTCCCTTTAACTTCCAGCTGAGTCTCCATCTGGAGCGCGGAACCCACCACGCTTACTAATTATGCCTGGGCTGCTAAGACCCACTCGAGAAGGTGTCTAGGGTGAGGCACCTTTCGCTATTCGAGAGGGCGCCTGCGGCCTACGTAAGTGGTGCAAACTTCTTGTCTTGAAGTTTGATTGGTCTTCCGCGTAAACCAAGCTACTCAGTCTCTTTCTCCACCGAATTTTCCTACTGAGCTCTCCTCATACTATTATTCTTGACATCTCTGATTAGCATATAAATAGTCGCCTAGGCCATCTCTCCTTCGAATACCCTGGATCAGTTGGGGCTGGTCCCCGGCAGGTGGCGACCGAACAGGGACCTCAGGAGGCAATACTCAAAGAGCTGAGCAGACACGAACCACGCAATCAGCAGGCAATAAGCATGGAGCTCAGCAGTGACGAATCATGCTGCTCAACTGGCAATAATCAAGCACGTGACCAGGCAGGAATCACGCAGCTCAGCTGGCAATTGTCAAGCAGATGAGCCGACAGGAATCACGCAGCTCAGCTGGCAATTGTCATGCAGATGAGCCGGCAGGAATCACGCAGCTCAGCAGGCCCTGATCACGTGACTCTGCAGGCACTGATCACGTGGCTGATCAAGTCCAGATCACGTGACTGAGCATGCACTGATCACGTGGCTATCATGCACTGATGACGTGACTGCGCATGCACTGATGACGTGGCTGATCAGGCACTGATCACATGGCTCATCATGCACTGATCACGTGTTTATCAGGCAATGATCAGTGACTGACAGGCGCTGATCATGGGACTGTGCACGCACTGATCACGTGGCTATCATGCACTGATCACGTGACTGCGCATGCACTGATGACGTGGCTGTTCGGCACTGATCACGTGTTTATCAGGCAGTGATCAGTGACTGACAGGCGCTGATCAGGGGACTGTGCACGCACTGATCAGGTGGCTGATCAGGAACTGACCACCTGACTGCGCATGCAGTGATCACGCGGCTGGTCGTTCACTGATCACGTGTTTATCATACGGTGATCACGTGACTGAGAGGCGCTGATCACGTGACTGTGCCGTCAGTGATCACGTGGCTGAGCAGGCACTGATATCGTGACTGAGCATGCACTGATCATGTGCCGGGAGCCGGGGAGGCATTCCACTCTGGACAAAGGTCATGAGGAAGGAGGCTCGGCATACGCAAATGCGGGATCGAGCCTCAGGAGTCCACCGGATATTCTCAGCATCTCCCCCCAAAATCCAGAGTCTGCCTACTGTATTGCTTTGTGCTCTCACCTCTGATTTCACTGGGGCTGTCCCCCACCACCATCTCGCTCTCTCTGTCAAAGAGTTAACTTACAGCTCCAATTCATAAAGTTCCTTGTCATTCTTCCCTTTAACTTCCAGCTGAGTCTCCATCTGGAGCGCGGAACCCACCACGCTTACTAATTATGCCTGGGCTGCTAAGACCCACTCGAGAAGGTGTCTAGGGTGAGGCACCTTCGCTATTCGAGAGGGCGCCTGCGCCTACGTAAGTGGTGCAAACTTCTTGTCTTGAAGTTTGATTGGTCCCGCGTAAACCAAGCTACTCAGTCTCTTTTCTCCACCGACTTTTCCTACTGAGCTCTCCTCATACTATTATTCTTGACATCTCTGATTAGCATATAAATAGTCGCCTAGGCCATCTCTCCTTCGAATACCCTGGATCAGTTGGGGCTGGTCCCCGGCAGGTGGCGACCGAACAGGGACCTCAGGAGGCAATACTCAAAGAGCTGAGCAGACACGAACCACGCAATCAGCAGGCAATAAGCATGGAGCTCAGCAGTGACGAATCATGCTGCTCAACTGGCAATAATCAAGCACGTGACCAGGCAGGAATCACGCAGCTCAGCTGGCAATTGTCAAGCAGATGAGACGACAGGAATCACGCAGCTCAGATGGCAATTGTCATGCAGATGAGCCGGCAGGAATCACGCAGCTCAGCAGGCCCTGATCACGTGAGTCTGCAGGCACTGATCACGTGGCTGATCAAGTCCAGATCCCGTGACTGAGCATGCACTGATCACGTGGCTATCATGCACTGATGACGTGACTGCGCATGCACTGATGACGTGGCTGATCAGGCACTGATCACATGGCTCATCATGCACTGATCACGTGTTTATCAGGCAATGATCAGTGACTGACAGGCGCTGATCATGGGACTGTGCACGCACTGATCACGTGGCTATCATGCACTGATCACGTGACTGCGCATGCACTGATGACGTGGCTGTTCGGGCACTGATCACGTGTTTATCATGCAGTGATCAGTGACTGACAGGCGCTGATCAGGGGACTGTGCACGCACTGATCAGGTGGCTGATCAGGAACTGACCACCTGACTGCGCATGCAGTGATCACGTGGCTGGTCGTTCACTGATCACGTGTTTATCATACGGTGATCACGTGACTGAGAGGCGCTGATCACGTGACTGTGCCGTCAGTGATCACGTGGCTGATCATGCACTGATCACGTGGCTGATCATGCACTGATCACGTGGCTGATCATGCACTGATCACGTGGCTACCATGTACTGGTCACGTGACTGATCATGCACTGATCACGTAATTGATCATGCACTGATCAGTGACTTATCATGCACTGATCACGTGACTGATCATGCACTGATCACGTGACTGATCATGCACTGATCACGTGGCTATCATGCACTGTCATGGGCTGATCATGCACTGATCACCTAGCTACCATATACTGGTCACGTGGCTGATCATGCACTGATCACATAACTGATCATGCACTGATCACGTGGCTGATCATGCACTGATCACTTGGCTGATCATACACTGATCACGTGACTGATCATGCACTGATCACTGGCTATCATGCACTCATTACCTGGGCATGCACTGATCACGTGGCTGATCATGCACTGATCACGTGACTGATCATGCACTGATCACGTCTATATCATGCACTGATCACATGACTGCCCATGCACTGATCACACGGATGATCATACACTGATCATGTGACAGATCATGCACTGATCACGTGGCTATCATGCACTGATCACGTGGCTGATCATGCACTGATCACGTAGCAACCATGCACTGATCACGTGAGTGATCATGCACTGATCACGAATTGATCATGCACTGATCAGGTGACTGATCATGCACTGATCACGTGACTGATCATGCACTGATCACGTGACTGATCATGCACTGATCACGTGGCTATCATGCACTGCATCGTGGCTGATCATGCAATGATCACGTAGCTACCATGCACTGATCACGTGACTGATCATGCACTGATCACGTAATTGATCATGCACTGATCACGTGGCTGATCATGCACTGATCACGTGGCTGATCATGCACTGATCACGTGACTGATCATGCACTGATCACGTGACTGATCATGCACTGATCACGTGGCTATCATGCACTGATCACGTGGCTGTCATGCACTGATCACGTGCCTATCATGCACTGATCACATGACTGATCATGCACTGATCACGTGACTGATCATGCACTGATCACGTGGCTATCATGCACTGATCACGTGGCTGATCATGCAATGATCATGTAGCTACCATGTACTGGTCACGTGACTGATCATACACTGATCAGGTGACTGATCATGCACTGATCACGTGGCTGATCATGCACTGATCACCTGCTGATCATGCACTGATCACGTGACTGATCATGCACTGATCACGTGGCTATCATGAACTGATCACGTGGCTGATCATGCACTGATCACGTGGCTGATCATGCACTGATACCGTGACTGAGCATGAACTGATCACATGACTATCATGTAGTGATCACGTGACTTAATGGCTCTGATCATGTGACTGATCATGCGCTGATCATGTTTGCTATCATACACTGATCATGTGCCTCTGGAGGCAATAAACAAAGAGCTGAGTAGGCACGAATCAAACAGTCAGCAGGCAATAATCATGGAACTCAGGTGTGAGGAATCATGCTGCTCAGCTGGCAATAATCAAGCAGCTGAGCAGGCAGGAATTACGCAGCACAGCTGGCAATTGTCAAGCAGATGACAGGCAGGAATCGTGCAGCTCAGCTGGCAATTGTCAAGCAGATGAGCAGACAGTAATCACGCAGCTCAGCAGGCCCTGATCACGTGACTGAGCATGCACTGATCACGTGGCTGATCATACACTGATCACGTGACTGATCATGCACTGATCACGTGGCTATCATGCACTGATCACGTGGCTGATCATGCACTGTTCACGTGGCTGATCACACACCTGTCACGTGACATATCATGCACTGATCACGTGGCACTCATGCACTGATCACGTGGCTGATCATACTGCTCACGAACTCATGCACACATCACGTGGCTATCATGCACTGATCACGTGGCTCGTCATGGAATGATCACGTAGCAACCATATACTGGTCACGTGACTGATCATGCACTGATCACGAATGATCATGCACTGTTCACGTGACTGATCATGCACTGATCACGTGACTGATCATGCACTGATCACGTGGCTATCATGCACTGCTCACGTGGCTGATCATGCAACGATCACGTAGCAACCATGTACTGGTCACGTGACTGATCATGCACTGATCACGAATTGATCATGCACTGATCACGTGGCTGATCACACTGATCACGTGACTGATCATGCACTGATCACGTGGCTCATGCACTGATCACGTGGCTATCATGCACTGATCACGTGGATATCATGCACTGATCACGTGGCTGATCACACACTGATCACGTGACTGATCATGCACTGATCACGTGGCTATCATGCACTGATCACGTGGCTGATCATGCACTGATCACGTGGCTATCATGCACTGTCACGTGACTGATCATGCACTGATCACGTAATTGATCATGCACTGATCACGTGGCTGATCATGCACTGATCACGTGGCTGATCATGCACTGATCACGTGGCTATCATGCACTGATCACGTGGCTGATCATGCACTGATCACGTGACTGATCATGCACTGATCACGTGGCTATCATGCACTGATCACGTGGCTGATCATGCAATGATCACGTGACTACATGCACTGATCACGTGACTGATCATGCACTGATCACGTAATTGATCATGCACTGATCACGTGGCTGATCATGCACTGATCACGTGGCTGATCATGCACTGATCACGTGACTGATCATGCACTGATCACGTGACTGATCATGCACTGATCACGTGGCTATCATGCACTGATCACGTGGCTGACATGCACTGATCACGTGCCTATCATGCACTGATCACGTGGCTGATCATGCACTGATCACGTGACTGATCATGCACTGATCACGTGTCTGATCATGCACTGATCACGTGGCTATCATGCACTGCTCACGTGGCTGATCATGCATGATCACGCAGCTACCATGTACTGGTCACATGACTGATCATGCACTGATCACGTGACTGATCATGCACTGATCACGTGGCTATCATGCACTACTCACGTGGCTGATCATGCAATGATCATGTAGCTACCATGTACAGGTCACGTGAATGATCATACACCCATCAGGTGACTGATCATGCACTGATCACGTGGCTATCATGCACTGATCACGAGACTGATCATGCACTGTTCACGTCTATATCATGCACTGATCACATGACTGCCCATGCACTGATCACGTGGATGATCATACACTAATCTTGTGACAGATCATGCACTGATCACGTGGCTGATCATGCACTGATACCGTGACTGAGCATGGACTGATCACATGACTATCATGTAGTGATCACGTGACTTAATGGCGCTGATCATGTGACTGATCATGCGCTGATCATGTTTGCTATCATACACTGATCATGTGCCTCTGGAGGCAATAAACAAAGAGCTGAGTAGGCACGAATCAAACAGTCAGCAGGCAATAATCATGGAACTCAGGTGTGAGGAATCATGCTGCTCAGCTGGCAATAATCAAGCAGCTGAGCAGGCAGGAATTACGCAGCACAGCTGGCAATTGTCAAGCAGATGACAGGCAGGAATCGTGCAGCTCAGCTGGCAATTGTCAAGCAGATGAGCAGACAGTAATCACGCAGCTCAGCAGGCCCTGATCACGTGACTGAGCATGCACTGTTCACGTGGCTGATCATACACTGATCACGTGACTGATCATGCACTGATCACTTGGATATCATGCACTGATCACGTGGCTGATCATACACTGATCACGTGACTGATCATGCACTGATCACGTGGCTATCATGCACTGATCACGTGGCTGATCATGCACTGATCACGTGGCTATCATGCACTGATCACGTGACTGATCATGCACTGATCACGTGGCTGATCATGCACTGATCACGTGACTGATCATGCACTGATCACGTGACTGATCATGCACTGATCACGTGGCTGATCATGCACTGATCACGTGACTGATCATGCACTGATCACGTGGCTGATCATGCACTGATCACGTGGCTGATCATGCACTGATCACGTGACTGATCATGCACTGATCACGTGACTGATCATGCACTGATCACGTGGCTATCATGCACTGATCACGTGACTGATCATGCACTGATCACGTGACTGATCATGCACTGATCACGTGACTGATCATGCACTGATCACGTGGCTGATCATGCACTGATCACGTGGCTGATCATGCACTGATCACGTGACTGATCATGCACTGATCACGTGATGATCATGCACTGATCAGTGGCTATCATGCACTGATCACGTGGCTGATCATGCACTGATCACGTGACTGATCATGCACTGATCACTGGCTATCATGCACTGATCACGTGGCTATCATGCACTGATCACGTGGCTGATCATGCACTGATCACGTGACTGATCATGCACTGATCACGTCTATATCATGCACTGATCACATGACTGATCATGCACTGATCACGTGGATGATCATACACTGATCATGTGACTGATCATGCACTGATCACGTGGCTATCATGCACTGATCACGTGGCTGATCATGCAATGATCACGTAGCTACCATGCACTGATCACGTGACTGATCATGCACTGATCACGTAACTGATCATGCACTGATCACGTGACTGATCATGCACTGATCACGTGGTGATCATGCACTGATCACGTGACTGATCATGCACTGATCACGTGGCTATCATGCACTGATCACGTGGCTGATCATGCACTGATCACGTAGCTATCATGCACTGATCACGTGACTGATCATGCACTGATCACGTAATTGATCATGCACTGATCACGTGGCTGATCATGCACTGATCACGTGGCTGATCATGCACTGATCACGTGACTGATCATGCACTGATCACGTGACTGATCATGCACTGATCACGTGGCTATCATGCACTGATCACGTGGCTGATCATGCACTGATCACGTGCTGATCATGCACTGATCACATGACTGATCATGCACTGATCACGTGACTGATCATGCACTGATCACGTGGCTATCATGCACTACTCACGTGGCTGATCATGCAATGATCATGTAGCTACCATGTACTGGTCACGTGACTGATCATACACCCATCAGGTGACTGATCATGCACTGATCACGTGGCTATCATGCACTGATCACGTGACTGATCATGCACTGATCACGTGCCTGATCATGCACTGATCACGTGACTGATCATGCACTGATCACGTGGCTGATCATGAACTGATCACGTGGCTGATCATGCACTGATCACGTGGCTGATCATGCACTGATACCGTGACTGAGCATGGACTGATCACATGACTATCATGTAGTGATCACGTGACTTAATGGCGCTGATCATGTGACTGATCATGCGCTGATCATGTTTGCTATCATACACTGATCATGTGCCTCTGGAGGCAATAAACAAAGAGCTGAGTAGGCACGAATCAAACAGTCAGCAGGCAATAATCATGGAACTCAGCTGTGAGGAATCATGCTGCTCAGCTGGCAATAATCAAGCAGCTGAGCAGGCAGGAATTACGCAGCACAGCTGGCAATTGTCAAGCAGATGACAGGCAGGAATCGTGCAGCTCAGCTGGCAATTGTCAAGCAGATGAGCAGACAGTAATCACGCAGCTCAGCAGGCCCTGATCACGTGACTGAGCATGCACTGTTCACGTGGCTGATCATACACTGATCACGTGATGATCATGCACTGATCACTTGGATATCATGCACTGATCACGTGGCTGATCATACACTGTTCACGTGTCTGACCATGCACTGATCACGTGGCTGATCATACACTGCTCACGTAACTGATCATGCACTGATCACGTGGCTATCATGCACTGATCACGTGGCTGAACATGCACTGTTCACGTGGCTGATCACACACCTGTCACGTGACATATCATGCACTGATCACGTGGCACTCATGCACTGATCACGTGGCTGATCATACTCTGCTCACGTAACTCATGCACACATCACGTGGCTATCATGCACTGCTCACGTGGCTCGTCATGGAATGATCACGTAGCAACCATATACTGGTCACGTGACTGATCATGCAAAGATCACGTAAATGATCATGCACTGTTCACGTGACTGATCATGTACTGATCACGTGACTGATCATGCACTGATCACGTGGCTATCATGCTCTGCTCACGTGGCTGATCATGCAACGATCACGTAGCAACCATGTACTGGTCACGTGACTGATCATGCACTGATCACGTAATTGATCATGCACTGATCACGTGGCTCATCATGCACTGATCACGTGGCTGATCATACACTGATCACGTGACTCATGCACTGATCACGTGGCTATCATGCACTGATCACGTGGCTGTCATGCACTGATCACGTGGCAACCATATACTGGTCACGTGACTGATCATGTAAATGATCATGCACTGATCACGTGACTGATCATGCACTGATCACGTGACTGATCATGCACTGATCACGTGGCTATCATGCACTGATCACGTGGCTGATCATGCAATGATCACGTAGCTACCATGTACTGATCACGTGACTGATCATGCACTGATCACGTGACTGATCATGCACTGATCACGTGGCTGATCATGCACTGATCACGTGGCTGATCATGCACTGATCACGTGACTGATCATGCACTGATCACGTGACTGATCATGCACTGATCACGTGGCTATCATGCACTGATCACGTGGCTGATCATGCACTGATCACGTGCCTGATCATGCACTGATCACGTGCTGATCATGCACTGATCACGTGACTGATCATGCACTGATCACGTGGCTATCATGCACTACTCACGTGGCTGATCATGCAATGATCATGTAGCTACCATGTACAGGTCACGTGAATGATCATACACCCATCAGGTGACTGATCATGCACTGATCACGTGGCTATCATGCACTGATCACGAGACTGATCATGCACTGATCACGTCTATATCATGCACTGATCACATGACTGCCCATGCACTGATCACGTGGATGATCATACACTAATCTTGTGACAGATCATGCACTGATCACGTGGCTGATCATGCACTGATACCGTGACTGAGCATGGACTGATCACATGACTATCATGTAGTGATCACGTGACTTAATGGCGCTGATCATGTGACTGATCATGCGCTGATCATGTTTGCTATCATACACTGATCATGTGCCTCTGGAGGCAATAAACAAAGAGCTGAGTAGGCACGAATCAAACAGTCAGCAGGCAATAATCATGGAACTCAGGTGTGAGGAATCATGCTGCTCAGCTGGCAATAATCAAGCAGCTGAGCAGGCAGGAATTACGCAGCACAGCTGGCAATTGTCAAGCAGATGACAGGCAGGAATCGTGCAGCTCAGCTGGCAATTGTCAAGCAGATGAGCAGACAGTAATCACGCAGCTCAGCAGGCCCTGATCACGTGACTGAGCATGCACTGATCACGTGGCTGATCATACACTGATCACGTGACTGATCATGCACTGATCACGTGGCTATCATGCACTGATCACGTGGCATCATGCACTGATCACGTGGCTGATCATACACTGATCGTAACTCATGCACTGATCACGTGGCTATCATGCACTGATCACGTGGCTGTCATGCACTGATCACGTGGCAACCATACTGAACGTGACTGATCATGCACTGATCACGTAAATGATCATGCACTGATCACGTGACTGATCATGCACTGATCACGTGACTGATCATGCACTGATCACGTGGCTATCATGCACTGCTCACGTGGCTGATCATGCAATGATCACGTAGCAACCATGTACTGGTCACGTGACTGATCATGCACTGATCACGTAATTGATCATGCACTGATCACGTGGCTCATCATGCACTGATCACGTGGCTGATCACACATGATCACGTGACTGATCATGCACTGATCACGTGGCTATCATGCATCACGTGGCTGTCATGCACTGATCACGTGGATATCATGCACTGATCACGTGGCTGATCACACACTGATCACATGACTGATCATGCACTGATCACGTGGCTATCATGCACTGATCACGTGGCTGATCATGCACTGATCACGTGGCTGATCATGCACTGATCACGTGACTGATCATGCACTGATCACGTGACTGATCATGCACTGATCACGTGGCTGATCATGCACTGATCACGTGACTGATCATGCACTGATCACGTGACTGATCATGCACTGATCACGTGGCTATCATGCACTGATCACGTGGATCATACACTGATCACGTGACTGATCATGCACTGATCACGTGGCTGATCATGCACTGATCACGTGACTGATCATGCACTGATCACGTCTGATCATGCACTGATCACGTGGCTATCATGCACTGATCACGTGGCTGATCATGCAATGATCACGTAGCAACCATGTACTGTCACGTGACTGATCATGCACTGATCACGTAACTGATCATGCACTGATCACGTGACTGATCATGCACTGATCACGTGACTGATCATGCACTGATCACGTGACTGATCATGCACTGATCACGTGCTATCATGCACTGATCACGTGGCTGATCATGCAACTGATCACGTAGCAATCATGCACTGATCACGTGACTGATCATGCACTGATCACGTTGATCATGCACTGATCACGTGGCTGATCATGCACTGATCACGTGGCTGATCACACATGATCACGTGACTGATCATGCACTGATCACGTGGCTATCATGCACTGATCACGTGGCTATCATGCACTGATCACGTGGCTGATCATGCACTGATCACGTGACTGATCATGCACTGATCACGTGGCTGATCATGCACTGATCACGTGGCTATCATGCACTGATCACGTGGCTGATCATGCACTGATCACGTAGCTATCATGTACTGGTCACGTGACTGATCATGCACTGATCACGTGATTGATCATGCACTGATCACGTGGCTGATCATGCACTGATCACGTGGCTGATCATGCACTGATCACGTGACTGATCATGCACTGATCACGTGACTGATCATGCACTGATCACGTGGCTATCATGCACTGATCACGTGGCTGATCATGCACTGATCACGTGCCTGATCATGCACTGATCACGTGACTGATCATGCACTGATCACGTGACTGATCATGCAGTGATCACGTGGCTATCATGCACTACTCACGTGGCTGATCATGCAATGATCATGTAGCTACCATGTACAGGTCACGTGAATGATCATACACCCATCAGGTGACTGATCATGCACTGATCACGTGGCTATCATGCACTGATCACGAGACTGATCATGCACTGATCACGTCTATATCATGCACTGATCACATGACTGCCCATGCACTGATCACGTGGATGATCATACACTAATCATGTGACAGATCATGCACTGATCACGTGGCTGATCATGCACTGATACCGTGACTGAGCATGGACTGATCACATGACTATCATGTAGTGATCACGTGACTTAATGGCGCTGATCATGTGACTGATCATGCGCTGATCATGTTTGCTATCATACACTGATCATGTGCCTCTGGAGGCAATAAACAAAGAGCTGAGTAGGCACGAATCAAACAGTCAGCAGGCAATAATCATGGAACTCAGGTGTGAGGAATCATGCTGCTCAGCTGGCAATAATCAAGCAGCTGAGCAGGCAGGAATTACGCAGCACAGCTGGCAATTGTCAAGCAGATGACAGGCAGGAATCGTGCAGCTCAGCTGGCAATTGTCAAGCAGATGAGCAGACAGTAATCACGCAGCTCAGCAGGCCCAGATCACGTGACTGAGCATGCACTGTTCACGTGGCTGATCATACACTGATCACGTGATGATCATGCACTGATCACTTGGATATCATGCACTGATCACGTGGCTGATCATACACTGTTCACGTGTCTGACCATGCACTGATCACGTGGCTGATCATACACTGCTCACGTAACTGATCATGCACTGATCACGTGGCTATCATGCACTGATCACGTGGCTGAACATGCACTGTTCACGTGGCTGATCACACACCTGTCACGTGACATATCATGCACTGATCACGTGGCACTCATGCACTGATCACGTGGCTGATCATACTCTGCTCACGTAACTCATGCACACATCACGTGGCTATCATGCACTGCTCACGTGGCTCGTCATGGAATGATCACGTAGCTACCATATACTGGTCACGTGACTGATCATGCACAGATCACGTAAATGATCATGCACTGTTCACGTGACTGATCATGTACTGATCACGTGACTGATCATGCACTGATCACGTGGCTATCATGCTCTGCTCACGTGGCTGATCATGCAACGATCACGTAGCAACCATGTACTGGTCACGTGACTGATCATGCACTGATCACGTAATTGATCCTGCACTGATCACGTGGCTCATCATGCACTGATCACGTGGCTGATCACACATGTATCACGTGACTGATCATGCACTGATCACGTGGCTCATGCACTGATCACGTGGCTGTCATGCACTGATCACGTGGATATCATGCACTGATCACGTGGCTGATCACACACGTATCACATGACTGATCATGCACTGATCACGTGGCTATCATGCACTGATCACGTGGCTATCATGCACTGATCACGTGGCTGATCATGCAATGATCACGTAGCTACCATGCACTGATCACGTGACTGATCATGCACTGATCACGTGGCTGATCATGCACTGATCACGTGGCTGATCATGCACTGATCACTGATCATACACTGATCACATAACTGATCATGCACTGATCACGTGACTGATCATGCACTGATCACGTGGCTATCATGCACTGATCACGTGGCTGATCATGCACTGATCACGTGACTGATCATGCACTGATCACGTGGCTGATCATGCACTGATCACGTGGCTGATCATGCATGATCACGTAGCAATCATGCACTGGTCACGTGACTGATCATGCACTGATCACGTGACTGATCATGCACTGATCACGTGACTGATCATGCACTGATCACGTGACTGATCATGCACTGATCACGTGACTGATCATGCACTGATCACGTGGCTATCATGCACTGATCACGTGGCTGATCATGCACTGATCACGTAGCACCATGTACTGGTCACGTGACTGATCATGCACTGATCACGTAACTGATCATGCACTGATCACGTGGCTGATCATGCACTGATCACGTGGCTGATCACACATGATCACGTGACTGATCATGCACTGATCACGTGGATATCATGCACTGATCACGTGGCTGATCATACACTGATCACGTGACTGATCATGCACTGATCACGTGGCTGATCATGCACTGATCACGTGGCTATCATGCACTGATCACGTGGCTGATCATGCACTGATCACGTAGCTACCATGCACTGGTCACGTGACTGATCATGCACTGATCACGTAATTGATCATGCACTGATCACGTGGCTGATCATGCACTGATCACGTGGCTGATCATACACTGATCACGTGACTGATCATGCACTGATCACGTGACTGATCATGCACTGATCACGTGGCTATCATGCACTGATCACGTGGCTGACATGCACTGATCACGTGACTGATCATGCACTGATCACGTGGCTGATCATGCACTGATCACGTGACTGATCATGCACTGATCACGTGGCTGATCATGCACTGATCACGTGGCTATCATGCACTGATCACGTGGCTGATCATACACTGATCACGTGACTGATCATGCACTGATCACGTGGCTATCATGCACTGATCACGTGGCTGATCATGCACTGATCACGTGGCTGATCACACACTGTCACGTGACTATCATGCACTGATCACGTGGCACTCATGCACTGATCACGTGGCTGATCATACACTGATCACGTAACTCATGCACTGATCACGTGGCTATCATGCACTGATCACGTGGCTGATCATGCACTGATCACGTAGCTACCATGCACTGGTCACGTGACTGATCATGCACTGATCACGTAACTGATCATGCACTGATCACGTGACTGATCATGCACTGATCACGTGACTGATCATGCACTGATCACGTGGCTATCATGCACTGCTCACGTGGCTGATCATGCAACGATCACGTAGCAACCATGTACTGGTCACGTGACTGATCATGCACTGATCACGTGACTGATCATGCACTGATCACGTGACTGATCACACATGATCACGTGACTGATCATGCACTGATCACGTGGCTATCATGCACTGATCACGTGGCTGATCATGCACTGATCACGTGGATATCATGCACTGATCACGTGGCTGATCACACACGATCATGACTGATCATGCACTGATCACGTGGCTATCATGCACTGATCACGTGGCTATCATGCACTGATCACGTGGCTGATCATGCATGATCACGTAGCTCATGCACTGATCACGTGACTGATCATGCACTGATCACGTAATTGATCATGCACTGATCACGTGGCTGATCATGCACTGATCACGTGGCTGATCATGCACTGATCACGTGACTGATCATGCACTGATCACGTGACTGATCATGCACTGATCACGTGGCTATCATGCACTGATCACGTGGCTGATCATGCACTGATCACGTGCCTGATCATGCACTGATCACGTGGCTGATCATGCACTGATCACGTGACTGATCATGCACTGATCACGTGGCTGATCATGCACTGATCACGTGGCTATCATGCACTGATCACGTGGCTGATCATACACTGATCACGTGACTGATCATGCACTGATCACGTGGCTATCATGCACTGATCACGTGGCTGATCATGCATGATCACGTAGCAATCATGCACTGGTCACGTGACTGATCATGCACTGATCACGTGGCTGATCATGCACTGATCACGTGACTGATCATGCACTGATCACGTGACTGATCATGCACTGATCACGTGGCTATCATGCACTGATCACGTGGCTGATCATGCACTGATCACGTAGCCATGCACTGATCACGTGACTGATCATGCACTGATCACGTGACTGATCATGCACTGATCACGTGGCTATCATGCACTGATCACGTGGCTATCATGCACTGATCACGTGGCTGATCATGCACTGATCACGTAGCTATCATGCACTGATCACGTGACTGATCATGCACTGATCACGTAATTGATCATGCACTGATCACGTGGCTGATCATGCACTGATCACGTGGCTGATCATGCACTGATCACGTAACTGATCATGCACTGATCACGTGACTGATCATGCACTGATCACGTGGCTATCATGCACTGATCACGTGGCTGACATGCACTGATCACGTGCTGATCATGCACTGATCACGTGGCTGATCATGCACTGATCACGTGACTGATCATGCACTGATCACGTGACTGATCATGCACTGATCACGTGGCTATCATGCACTGCTCACGTGGCTGATCATGCCATGATCACGCAGCTACCATGTACTGGTCACATGACTGATCATGCACTGATCACGTGACTGATCATGCAGTGATCACGTGGCTATCATGCACTACTCACGTGGCTGATCATGCAATGATCATGTAGCTACCATGTACAGGTCACGTGAATGATCATACACCCATCAGGTGACTGATCATGCACTGATCACGTGGCTATCATGCACTGATCACGAGACTGATCATGCACTGATCACGTCTATATCATGCACTGATCACATGACTGCCCATGCACTGATCACGTGGATGATCATACACTAATCTTGTGACAGATCATGCACTGATCACGTGGCTGATCATGCACTGATACCGTGACTGAGCATGGACTGATCACATGACTATCATGTAGTGATCACGTGACTTAATGGCGCTGATCATGTGACTGATCATGCGCTGATCATGTTTGCTATCATACACTGATCATGTGCCTCTGGAGGCAATAAACAAAGAGCTGAGTAGGCACGAATCAAACAGTCAGCAGGCAATAATCATGGAACTCAGTGTGAGGAATCATGCTGCTCAGCTGGCAATAATCAAGCAGCTGAGCAGGCAGGAATTACGCAGCACAGCTGGCAATTGTCAAGCAGATGACAGGCAGGAATCGTGCAGCTCAGCTGGCAATTGTCAAGCAGATGAGCAGACAGTAATCACGCAGCTCAGCAGGCCCAGATCACGTGACTGAGCATGCACTGTTCACGTGGCTGATCATACACTGATCACGTGATGATCATGCACTGATCACTTGGATATCATGCACTGATCACGTGGCTGATCATACACTGTTCACGTGTCTGACCATGCACTGATCACGTGGCTGATCATACACTGCTCACGTAACTGATCATGCACTGATCACGTGGCTATCATGCACTGATCACGTGGCTGAACATGCACTGTTCACGTGGCTGATCACACACCTGTCACGTGACATATCATGCACTGATCACGTGGCACTCATGCACTGATCACGTGGCTGATCATACTCTGCTCACGTAACTCATGCACACATCACGTGGCTATCATGCACTGCTCACGTGGCTCGTCATGGAATGATCACGTAGCAACCATATACTGGTCACGTGACTGATCATGCAAGATCACGTAAATGATCATGCACTGTTCACGTGACTGATCATGTACTGATCACGTGACTGATCATGCACTGATCACGTGGCTATCATGCTCTGCTCACGTGGCTGATCATGCAACGATCACGTAGCAACCATGTACTGGTCACGTGACTGATCATGCACTGATCACGTAACTGATCATGCACTGATCACGTGGCTGATCACACATGATCACGTGACTGATCATGCACTGATCACGTGGCTCTCATGCACTGATCACGTGGCTGTCATGCACTGATCACGTGGATATCATGCACTGATCACGTGGCTGATCACACACGTATCACATGACTGATCATGCACTGATCACGTGGCTATCATGCACTGATCACGTGGCTATCATGCACTGATCACGTGGCTGATCATGCAATGATCACGTAGCTACCATGTACTGGTCACGTGACTGATCATGCACTGATCACGTAATTGATCATGCACTGATCACGTGGCTGATCATGCACTGATCACGTGGCTGATCATGCACTGATCACATGACTGATCATGCACTGATCACGTGACTGATCATGCACTGATCACGTGGCTATCATGCACTGATCACGTGGCTGATCATGCACTGATCACGTGCCTGATCATGCACTGATCACGTGGCTGATCATGCACTGATCACGTGACTGATCATGCACTGATCACGTGGCTGATCATGCACTGATCACGTGGCTATCATGCACTGATCACGTGGCTGATCATACACTGATCACGTGACTGATCATGCACTGATCACGTGGCTATCATGCACTGATCACGTGGCTGTCATGGCATGATCACGTAGCAACCATCACTGGTCACGTGACTGATCATGCACTGATCACGTAAATGATCATGCACTGATCACGTGACTGATCATGCACTGATCACGTGACTGATCATGCACTGATCACGTGGCTATCATGCACTGATCACGTGGCTGATCATGCAACGATCACGTAGCAACCATGCACTGATCACGTGACTGATCATGCACTGATCACGTAATTGATCATGCACTGATCACGTGGCTCATCATGCACTGATCACGTGGCTGATCACACATGATCACGTGACTGATCATGCACTGATCACGTGGCTATCATGCACTGATCACGTGGCTATCATGCACTGATCACGTGGCTGATCATGCACTGATCACGTAGCTATCATGCACTGATCACGTGACTGATCATGCACTGATCACGTAATTGATCATGCACTGATCACGTGGCTGATCATGCACTGATCACGTGGCTGATCATGCACTGATCACGTGACTGATCATGCACTGATCACGTGACTGATCATGCACTGATCACGTGGCTATCATGCACTGATCACGTGGCTGATCATGCACTGATCACGTGACTGATCATGCACTGATCACGTGGCTGATCATGCACTGATCACGTGACTGATCATGCACTGATCACGTGGCTATCATGCACTGATCACGTGGCTGATCATGCACTGATCACGTAGCTACCATGCACTGATCACGTGACTGATCATGCACTGATCACGTAATTGATCATGCACTGATCACGTGGCTGATCATGCACTGATCACGTGGCTGATCATGCACTGATCACGTGACTGATCATGCACTGATCACGTGACTGATCATGCACTGATCACGTGGCTATCATGCACTGATCACGTGGCTGATCATGCACTGATCACGTGCCTGATCATGCACTGATCACGTGGCTGATCATGCACTGATCACGTGACTGATCATGCACTGATCACGTGGCTATCATGCACTACTCACGTGGCTGATCATGCAATGATCATGTAGCTACCATGTACAGGTCACGTGAATGATCATACACCCATCAGGTGACTGATCATGCACTGATCACGTGGCTATCATGCACTGATCACGTGACTGATCATGCACTGATCACGTCTATATCATGCACTGATCACATGACTGCCCATGCACTGATCACGTGGATGATCATACACTAATCATGTGACAGATCATGCACTGATCACGTGGCTGATCATGCACTGATACCGTGACTGAGCATGGACTGATCACATGACTATCATGTAGTGATCACGTGACTTAATGGCGCTGATCATGTGACTGATCATGCGCTGATCATGTTTGCTATCATACACTGATCATGTGCCTCTGGAGGCAATAAACAAAGAGCTGAGTAGGCACGAATCAAACAGTCAGCAGGCAATAATCATGGAACTCAGCTGTGAGGAATCATGCTGCTCAGCTGGCAATAATCAAGCAGCTGAGCAGGCAGGAATTACGCAGCACAGCTGGCAATTGTCAAGCAGATGACAGGCAGGAATCGTGCAGCTCAGCTGGCAATTGTCAAGCAGATGAGCAGACAGTAATCACGCAGCTCAGCAGGCCCTGATCACGTGACTGATCATGCACTGATCACGTGGCTGATCATACACTGATCACGTGACTGATCATGCACTGATCACGTGGCTATCATGCACTGATCACGTGGCTGATCATGCACTGATCACGTGGCTGATCACACACTGTCACGTGACTATCATGCACTGATCACGTGGCATCATGCACTGATCACGTGGCTGATCATACTGCTCACGTAACTCATGCACACATCACGTGGCTATCATGCACTGCTCACGTGGCTCGTCATGCAATGATCACGTAGCTACCATATACTGGTCACGTGACTGATCATGCACTGATCACGTAAATGATCATGCACTGATCACGTGACTGATCATGCACTGATCACGTGACTGATCATGCACTGATCACGTGGCTATCATGCACTGCTCACGTGGCTGATCATGCAACGATCACGTAGCAACCATGTACTGGTCACGTGACTGATCATGCACTGATCACGTAATTGATCATGCACTGATCACGTGGCTCATCATGCACTGATCACGTGGCTGATCACACATGATCACGTGACTGATCATGCACTGATCACGTGGCTCATGCACTGATCACGTGGCTGTCATGCACTGATCACGTGGATATCATGCACTGATCACGTGGCTGATCACACACGTATCACATGACTGATCATGCACTGATCACGTGGCTATCATGCACTGATCACGTGGCTATCATGCACTGATCACGTGGCTGATCATGCACTGATCACGACTGATCATGCACTGATCACGTGACTGATCATGCACTGATCACGTGGCTGATCATGCACTGATCACGTGACTGATCATGCACTGATCACGTGACTGATCATGCACTGATCACGTGGCTATCATGCACTGATCACGTGGCTGATCATGCACTGATCACGTGACTGATCATGCACTGATCACGTGGCTGATCATGCACTGATCACGTGACTGATCATGCACTGATCACGTCTGATCATGCACTGATCACGTGGCTATCATGCACTGATCACGTGGCTGATCATGCAATGATCACGTAGCAACCATGTACTGGTCACGTGACTGATCATGCACTGATCACGTAACTGATCATGCACTGATCACGTGACTGATCATGCACTGATCACGTGACTGATCATGCACTGATCACGTGACTGATCATGCACTGATCACGTGGCTATCATGCACTGATCACGTGGCTGATCATGCAATGATCATAGCAACCATGCACTGATCACGTGACTGATCATGCACTGATCACGTAATTGATCATGCACTGATCACGTGGCTGATCATGCACTGATCACGTGGCTGATCACACATGATCACGTGACTGATCATGCACTGATCACGTGGCTATCATGCACTGATCACGTGGCTATCATGCACTGATCACGTGGCTGATCATGCACGATCACGTGACTGATCATGCACTGATCACGTGGCTGATCATGCACTGATCACGTGGCTATCATGCACTGATCACGTGGCTGATCATGCACTGATCACGTAGCTACCATGCACTGGTCACGTGACTGATCATGCACTGATCACGTAATTGATCATGCACTGATCACGTGGCTGATCATGCACTGATCACGTGGCTGATCATGCACTGATCACGTGACTGATCATGCACTGATCACGTGACTGATCATGCACTGATCACGTGGCTATCATGCACTGATCACGTGGCTGATCATGCACTGATCACGTGCTGATCATGCACTGATCACGTGACTGATCATGCACTGATCACGTGACTGATCATGCACTGATCACGTGGCTATCATGCACTACTCACGTGGCTGATCATGCAATGATCATGTAGCTACCATGTACAGGTCACGTGAATGATCATACACCCATCAGGTGACTGATCATGCACTGATCACGTGGCTATCATGCACTGATCACGAGACTGATCATGCACTGATCACGTCTATATCATGCACTGATCACATGACTGCCATGCACTGATCACGTGGATGATCATACACTAATCTTGTGACAGATCATGCACTGATCACGTGGCTGATCATGCACTGATACCGTGACTGAGCATGGACTGATCACATGACTATCATGTAGTGATCACGTGACTTAATGGCGCTGATCATGTGACTGATCATGCGCTGATCATGTTTGCTATCATACACTGATCATGTGCCTCTGGAGGCAATAAACAAAGAGCTGAGTAGGCACGAATCAAACAGTCAGCAGGCAATAATCATGGAACTCAGGTGTGAGGAATCATGCTGCTCAGCTGGCAATAATCAAGCAGCTGAGCAGGCAGGAATTACGCAGCACAGCTGGCAATTGTCAAGCAGATGACAGGCAGGAATCGTGCAGCTCAGCTGGCAATTGTCAAGCAGATGAGCAGACAGTAATCACGCAGCTCAGCAGGCCCAGATCACGTGACTGAGCATGCACTGTTCACGTGGCTGATCATACACTGATCACGTGATGATCATGCACTGATCACTTGGATATCATGCACTGATCACGTGGCTGATCATACACTGTTCACGTGTCTGACCATGCACTGATCACGTGGCTGATCATACACTGCTCACGTAACTGATCATGCACTGATCACGTGGCTATCATGCACTGATCACGTGGCTGAACATGCACTGTTCACGTGGCTGATCACACACCTGTCACGTGACATATCATGCACTGATCACGTGGCACTCATGCACTGATCACGTGGCTGATCATACTCTGCTCACGTAACTCATGCACACATCACGTGGCTATCATGCACTGCTCACGTGGCTCATCATGGAATGATCACGTAGCAACCATATACTGGTCACGTGACTGATCATGCACTGATCACGTAAATGATCATGCACTGTTCACGTGACTGATCATGTACTGATCACGTGACTGATCATGCACTGATCACGTGGCTATCATGCACTGCTCACGTGGCTGATCATGCAACGATCACGTAGCAACCATGTACTGGTCACGTGACTGATCATGCACTGATCACGTAATTGATCCTGCACTGATCACGTGGCTCATCATGCACTGATCACGTGGCTGATCACACATGTATCACGTGACTGATCATGCACTGATCACGTGGCTCTCATGCACTGATCACGTGGCTGTCATGCACTGATCACGTGGATATCATGCACTGATCACGTGGCTGATCACACACGTATCACATGACTGATCATGCACTGATCACGTGGCTATCATGCACTGATCACGTGGCTATCATGCACTGATCACGTGGCTGATCATGCACTGATCACGTGACTGATCATGCACTGATCACGTGACTGATCATGCACTGATCACGTGGCTGATCATGCACTGATCACATGACTGATCATGCACTGATCACGTGACTGATCATGCACTGATCACGTGGCTATCATGCACTGATCACGTGGCTGATCATGCACTGATCACGTGACTGATCATGCACTGATCACGTGGCTGATCATGCACTGATCACGTGACTGATCATGCACTGATCACGTGTCTGATCATGCACTGATCACGTGGCTATCATGCACTGATCACGTGGCTGATCATGCAATGATCACGTAGCAACCATGTACTGGTCACGTGACTGATCATGCACTGATCACGTAACTGATCATGCACTGATCACGTGACTGATCATGCACTGATCACGTGACTGATCATGCACTGATCACGTGACTGATCATGCACTGATCACGTGGCTATCATGCACTGATCACGTGGCTGATCATGCACTGATCACGTAGCAACCATGCACTGATCACGTGACTGATCATGCACTGATCACGTAATTGATCATGCACTGATCACGTGGCTGATCATGCACTGATCACGTGGCTGATCACACATGATCACGTGACTGATCATGCACTGATCACGTGGCTATCATGCACTGATCACGTGGCTATCATGCACTGATCACGTGGCTGATCATGCACGTACATGACTGATCATGCACTGATCACGTGGCTGATCATGCACTGATCACGTGGCTATCATGCACTGATCACGTGGCTGATCATGCAATGATCACGTAGCTACCATGCACTGGTCACGTGACTGATCATGCACTGATCACGTAATTGATCATGCACTGATCACGTGGCTGATCATGCACTGATCACGTGGCTGATCATGCACTGATCACGTAACTGATCATGCACTGATCACGTGACTGATCATGCACTGATCACGTGGCTATCATGCACTGATCACGTGGCTGATCATGCACTGATCACGTGCCTGATCATGCACTGATCACGTGGCTGATCATGCACTGATCACGTGACTGATCATGCACTGATCACGTGGCTATCATGCACTACTCACGTGGCTGATCATGCAATGATCATGTAGCTACCATGTACAGGTCACGTGAATGATCATACACCCATCAGGTGACTGATCATGCACTGATCACGTGGCTATCATGCACTGATCACGAGACTGATCATGCACTGATCACGTCTATATCATGCACTGATCACATGACTGCCCATGCACTGATCACGTGGATGATCATACACTAATCATGTGACAGATCATGCACTGATCACGTGGCTGATCATGCACTGATACCGTGACTGAGCATGGACTGATCACATGACTATCATGTAGTGATCACGTGACTTAATGGCGCTGATCATGTGACTGATCATGCGCTGATCATGTTTGCTATCATACACTGATCATGTGCCTCTGGAGGCAATAAACAAAGAGCTGAGTAGGCACGAATCAAACAGTCAGCAGGCAATAATCATGGAACTCAGGTGTGAGGAATCATGCTGCTCAGCTGGCAATAATCAAGCAGCTGAGCAGGCAGGAATTACGCAGCACAGCTGGCAATTGTCAAGCAGATGACAGGCAGGAATCGTGCAGCTCAGCTGGCAATTGTCAAGCAGATGAGCAGACAGTAATCACGCAGCTCAGCAGGCCCAGATCACGTGACTGAGCATGCACTGTTCACGTGGCTGATCATACACTGATCACGTGATGATCATGCACTGATCACTTGGATATCATGCACTGATCACGTGGCTGATCATACACTGTTCACGTGTCTGACCATGCACTGATCACGTGGCTGATCATACACTGCTCACGTAACTGATCATGCACTGATCACGTGGCTATCATGCACTGATCACGTGGCTGAACATGCACTGTTCACGTGGCTGATCACACACCTGTCACGTGACATATCATGCACTGATCACGTGGCACTCATGCACTGATCACGTGGCTGATCATACTCTGCTCACGTAACTCATGCACACATCACGTGGCTATCATGCACTGCTCACGTGGCTGATCATGGAATGATCACGTAGCAACCATATACTGGTCACGTGACTGATCATGCACTGATCACGTAAATGATCATGCACTGATCACGTGACTGATCATGTACTGATCACGTGACTGATCATGCACTGATCACGTGGCTATCATGCACTGCTCACGTGGCTGATCATGCAACGATCACGTAGCAACCATGTACTGGTCACGTGACTGATCATGCACTGATCACGTAAATGATCATGCACTGATCACGTGGCTGATCACACATGATCACGTGACTGATCATGCACTGATCACGTGGCTATCATGCACTGATCACGTGGCTGTCATGCACTGATCACGTGGATATCATGCACTGATCACGTGGCTGATCACACACGTATCACATGACTGATCATGCACTGATCACGTGGCTATCATGCACTGATCACGTGGCTATCATGCACTGATCACGTGGCTGATCATGCAATGATCACGTAGCTACCATGTACTGGTCACGTGACTGATCATGCACTGATCACGTAATTGATCATGCACTGATCACGTGGCTGATCATGCACTGATCACGTGGCTGATCATGCACTGATCACATAACTGATCATGCACTGATCACGTGACTGATCATGCACTGATCACGTGGCTATCATGCACTGATCACGTGGCTGATCATGCACTGATCACGTGCCTGATCATGCACTGATCACGTGGCTGATCATGCACTGATCACGTGACTGATCATGCACTGATCACGTGGCTGATCATGCACTGATCACGTGGCTATCATGCACTGATCACGTGGCTGATCATACACTGATCACGTGACTGATCATGCACTGATCACGTGGCTATCATGCACTGATCACGTGGCTGTCATGCATGATCACGTAGCAACCATGTACTGGTCACGTGACTGATCATGCACTGATCACGTAACTGATCATGCACTGATCACGTGACTGATCATGCACTGATCACGTGACTGATCATGCACTGATCACGTGGCTATCATGCACTGATCACGTGGCTGATCATGCACTGATCACGTAGCAACCATGCACTGATCACGTGACTGATCATGCACTGATCACGTAATTGATCATGCACTGATCACGTGGCTGATCATGCACTGATCACGTGGCTGATCACACATGATCACGTGACTGATCATGCACTGATCACGTGGCTATCATGCACTGATCACGTGGCTATCATGCACTGATCACGTGGCTGATCATGCAATGATCACGTAGCTACCATGCACTGGTCACGTGACTGATCATGCACTGATCACGTAACTGATCATGCACTGATCACGTGGCTGATCATGCACTGATCACGTGGCTGATCATGCACTGATCACGTAACTGATCATGCACTGATCACGTGACTGATCATGCACTGATCACGTGGCTATCATGCACTGATCACGTGGCTGATCATACACTGATCACGTGCCTGATCATGCACTGATCACGTGGCTGATCATGCACTGATCACGTGACTGATCATGCACTGATCACGTGACTGATCATGCACTGATCACGTGGCTATCATGCACTGCTCACGTGGCTGATCATGCCATGATCACGCAGCTACCATGTACTGGTCACATGACTGATCATGCACTGATCACGTGACTGATCATGCAGTGATCACGTGGCTATCATGCACTACTCACGTGGCTGATCATGCAATGATCATGTAGCTACCATGTACAGGTCACGTGAATGATCATACACCCATCAGGTGACTGATCATGCACTGATCACGTGGCTATCATGCACTGATCACGAGACTGATCATGCACTGATCACGTCTATATCATGCACTGATCACATGACTGCCCATGCACTGATCACGTGGATGATCATACACTAATCATGTGACAGATCATGCACTGATCACGTGGCTGATCATGCACTGATACCGTGACTGAGCATGGACTGATCACATGACTATCATGTAGTGATCACGTGACTTAATGGCGCTGATCATGTGACTGATCATGCGCTGATCATGTTTGCTATCATACACTGATCATGTGCCTCTGGAGGCAATAAACAAAGAGCTGAGTAGGCACGAATCAAACAGTCAGCAGGCAATAATCATGGAACTCAGGTGTGAGGAATCATGCTGCTCAGCTGGCAATAATCAAGCAGCTGAACAGGCAGGAATTACGCAGCACAGCTGGCAATTGTCAAGCAGATGACAGGCAGGAATCGTGCAGCTCAGCTGGCAATTGTCAAGCAGATGAGCAGACAGTAATCACGCAGCTCAGCAGGCCCAGATCACGTGACTGAACATGCACTGTTCACGTGGCTGATCATACACTGATCACGTGATGATCATGCACTGATCACTTGGATATCATGCACTGATCACGTGGCTGATCATACACTGTTCACGTGTCTGACCATGCACTGATCACGTGGCTGATCATACACTGCTCACGTAACTGATCATGCACTGATCACGTGGCTATCATGCACTGATCACGTGGCTGAACATGCACTGTTCACGTGGCTGATCACACACCTGTCACGTGACATATCATGCACTGATCACGTGGCACTCATGCACTGATCACGTGGCTGATCATACTCTGCTCACGTAACTCATGCACACATCACGTGGCTATCATGCACTGCTCACGTGGCTCGTCATGGAATGATCACGTAGCAACCATATACTGGTCACGTGACTGATCATGCACAGATCACGTAAATGATCATGCACTGTTCACGTGACTGATCATGTGCTGATCACGTGACTGATCATGCACTGATCACGTGGCTATCATGCACTGCTCACGTGGCTGATCATGCAACGATCACGTAGCAACCATGTACTGGTCACGTGACTGATCATGCACTGATCACGTAATTGATCCTGCACTGATCACGTGGCTCATCATGCACTGATCACGTGGCTGATCACACATGTATCACGTGACTGATCATGCACTGATCACGTGGCTATCATGCACTGATCACGTGGCTGTCATGCACTGATCACGTGGATATCATGCACTGATCACGTGGCTGATCACACACGTATCACGTGACTGATCATGCACTGATCACGTGGCTATCATGCACTGATCACGTGGCTGATCATGCACTGATCACGTGGCTGATCATGCACTGATCACGTGACTGATCATGCACTGATCACGTGACTGATCATGCACTGATCACGTGGCTGATCATGCACTGATCACGTAACTGATCATGCACTGATCACGTGACTGATCATGCACTGATCACGTGGCTATCATGCACTGATCACGTGGCTGATCATACACTGATCACGTGACTGATCATGCACTGATCACGTGGCTGATCATGCACTGATCACGTGACTGATCATGCACTGATCACGTGACTGATCATGCACTGATCACGTGGCTATCATGCACTGATCACGTGGCTGATCATGCAATGATCACGTAGCAACCATGCACTGGTCACGTGACTGATCATGCACTGATCACGTGGCTGATCATGCACTGATCACGTGACTGATCATGCACTGATCACGTGACTGATCATGCACTGATCACGTGACTGATCATGCACTGATCACGTGGCTATCATGCACTGATCACGTGGCTGATCATGCACTGATCACGTAGCAACCATGCACTGATCACGTGACTGATCATGCACTGATCACGTAATTGATCATGCACTGATCACGTGGCTGATCATGCACTGATCACGTGGCTGATCACACATGATCACGTGACTGATCATGCACTGATCACGTGGCTGTCATGCACTGATCACGTGGCTATCATGCACTGATCACGTGGCTGATCACACACTGATCACGTGACTGATCATGCACTGATCACGTGGCTGATCATGCACTGATCACGTGGCTATCATGCACTGATCACGTGGCTGATCATGCACTGATCACGTGGCTACCATGCACTGATCACGTGACTGATCATGCACTGATCACGTAATTGATCATGCACTGATCACGTGGCTGATCATGCACTGATCACGTGGCTGATCATGCACTGATCACGTGACTGATCATGCACTGATCACGTGACTGATCATGCACTGATCACGTGGCTATCATGCACTGATCACGTGGCTGGACATGCACTGATCACGTGCCTGATCATGCACTGATCACGTGGCTGATCATGCACTGATCACGTGACTGATCATGCACTGATCACGTGGCTATCATGCACTACTCACGTGGCTGATCATGCAATGATCATGTAGCTACCATGTACAGGTCACGTGAATGATCATACACCCATCAGGTGACTGATCATGCACTGATCACGTGGCTATCATGCACTGATCACGTGACTGATCATGCACTGATCACGTCTATATCATGCACTGATCACATGACTGCCCATGCACTGATCACGTGGATGATCATACACTAATCATGTGACAGATCATGCACTGATCACGTGGCTGATCATGCACTGATACCGTGACTGAGCATGGACTGATCACATGACTATCATGTAGTGATCACGTGACTTAATGGCGCTGATCATGTGACTGATCATGCGCTGATCATGTTTGCTATCATACACTGATCATGTGCCTCTGGAGGCAATAAACAAAGAGCTGAGTAGGCACGAATCAAACAGTCAGCAGGCAATAATCATGGAACTCAGGTGTGAGGAATCATGCTGCTCAGCTGGCAATAATCAAGCAGCTGAGCAGGCAGGAATTACGCAGCACAGCTGGCAATTGTCAAGCAGATGACAGGCAGGAATCGTGCAGCTCAGCTGGCAATTGTCAAGCAGATGAGCAGACAGTAATCACGCAGCTCAGCAGGCCCAGATCACGTGACTGAGCATGCACTGTTCACGTGGCTGATCATACACTGATCACGTGATGATCATGCACTGATCACTTGGATATCATGCACTGATCACGTGGCTGATCATACACTTTTCACGTGTCTGACCATGCACTGATCACGTGGCTGATCATACACTGCTCACGTAACTGATCATGCACTGATCACGTGGCTATCATGCACTGATCACGTGGCTGAACATGCACTGTTCACGTGGCTGATCACACACCTGTCACGTGACATATCATGCACTGATCACGTGGCACTCATGCACTGATCACGTGGCTGATCATACTCTGCTCACGTAACTCATGCACACATCACGTGGCTATCATGCACTGCTCACGTGGCTGTCATGGAATGATCACGTAGCAACCATATACTGGTCACGTGACTGATCATGCACTGATCACGTAAATGATCATGCACTGTTCACGTGACTGATCATGTACTGATCACGTGACTGATCATGCACTGATCACGTGGCTATCATGCACTGCTCACGTGGCTGATCATGCAACGATCACGTAGCAACCATGTACTGGTCACGTGACTGATCATGCACTGATCACGTAATTGATCATGCACTGATCACGTGGCTCATCATGCACTGATCACGTGGCTGATCACACATGTATCACGTGACTGATCATGCACTGATCACGTGGCTATCATGCACTGATCACGTGGCTGTCATGCACTGATCACGTGGATATCATGCACTGATCACGTGGCTGATCACACACGTATCACATGACTGATCATGCACTGATCACGTGGCTATCATGCACTGATCACGTGGCTATCATGCACTGATCACGTGGCTGATCATGCACTGATCACGTAACTGATCATGCACTGATCACGTGACTGATCATGCACTGATCACGTGGCTGATCATGCACTGATCACGTAACTGATCATGCACTGATCACGTGACTGATCATGCACTGATCACGTGGCTATCATGCACTGATCACGTGGCTGACATGCACTGATCACGTGACTGATCATGCACTGATCACGTGGCTGATCATGCACTGATCACGTGACTGATCATGCACTGATCACGTGACTGATCATGCACTGATCACGTGGCTATCATGCACTGATCACGTGGCTGATCATGCAATGATCACGTAGCAACCATGTACTGGTCACGTGACTGATCATGCACTGATCACTGATCATGCACTGATCACGTGACTGATCATGCACTGATCACGTGACTGATCATGCACTGATCACGTGACTGATCATGCACTGATCACGTGGCTATCATGCACTGATCACGTGGCTGATCATGCACTGATCACGTGGCTATCATGCACTGATCACGTGACTGATCATGCACTGATCACGTGACTGATCATGCACTGATCACGTGGCTGATCATGCACTGATCACGTGGCTGATCACACATGATCACGTGACTGATCATGCACTGATCACGTGGCTATCATGCACTGATCACGTGGCTATCATGCACTGATCACGTGGCTGATCACACACTGATCACGTGACTGATCATGCACTGATCACGTGGCTATCATGCACTGATCACGTGGCTATCATGCACTGATCACGTGGCTGATCATGCACTGATCACGTAGCTACCATGCACTGATCACGTGACTGATCATGCACTGATCACGTAATTGATCATGCACTGATCACGTGGCTGATCATGCACTGATCACGTGGCTGATCATGCACTGATCACGTGACTGATCATGCACTGATCACGTGACTGATCATGCACTGATCACGTGGCTATCATGCACTGATCACGTGGCTGATCATGCACTGATCACGTGCCTGATCATGCACTGATCACGTGACTGATCATGCACTGATCACGTGACTGATCATGCACTGATCACGTGGCTATCATGCACTACTCACGTGGCTGATCATGCAATGATCATGTAGCTACCATGTACAGGTCACGTGAATGATCATACACCCATCAGGTGACTGATCATGCACTGATCACGTGGCTATCATGCACTGATCACGTGACTGATCATGCACTGATCACGTCTATATCATGCACTGATCACATGACTGCCCATGCACTGATCACGTGGATGATCATACACTAATCATGTGACAGATCATGCACTGATCACGTGGCTGATCATGCACTGATACCGTGACTGAGCATGGACTGATCACATGACTATCATGTAGTGATCACGTGACTTAATGGCGCTGATCATGTGACTGATCATGCGCTGATCATGTTTGCTATCATACACTGATCATGTGCCTCTGGAGGCAATAAACAAAGAGCTGAGTAGGCACGAATCAAACAGTCAGCAGGCAATAATCATGGAACTCAGGTGTGAGGAATCATGCTGCTCAGCTGGCAATAATCAAGCAGCTGAGCAGGCAGGAATTACGCAGCACAGCTGGCAATTGTCAAGCAGATGACAGGCAGGAATCGTGCAGCTCAGCTGGCAATTGTCAAGCAGATGAGCAGACAGTAATCACGCAGCTCAGCAGGCCCTGATCACGTGACTGAGCATGCACTGTTCACGTGGCTGATCATACACTGATCACGTGATGATCATGCACTGATCACTTGGATATCATGCACTGATCACGTGGCTGATCATACACTGTTCACGTGTCTGACCATGCACTGATCACGTGGCTGATCATACACTGCTCACGTAACTGATCATGCACTGATCACGTGGCTATCATGCACTGATCACGTGGCTGAACATGCACTGTTCACGTGGCTGATCACACACCTGTCACGTGACATATCATGCACTGATCACGTGGCACTCATGCACTGATCACGTGGCTGATCATACTCTGCTCACGTAACTCATGCACACATCACGTGGCTATCATGCACTGCTCACGTGGCTGATCATGGAATGATCACGTAGCTACCATATACTGGTCACGTGACTGATCATGCACTGATCACGTAAATGATCATGCACAGTTCACGTGACTGATCATGTAATGATCACGTGACTGATCATGCACTGAACACGTGGCTATCATGCACTGCTCACGTGGCTGATCATGCAACGATCACGTAGCAACCATGTACTGGTCACGTGACTGATCATGCACTGATCACGTAACTGATCATGCACTGATCACGTGGCTGATCACACATGATCACGTGACTGATCATGCACTGATCACGTGGCTATCATGCACTGATCACGTGGCTGTCATGCACTGATCACGTGGATATCATGCACTGATCACGTGGCTGATCACACACGTATCACATGACTGATCATGCACTGATCACGTGGCTATCATGCACTGATCACGTGGCTATCATGCACTGATCACGTGGCTGATCATGCAATGATCACGTAGCTACCATGTACTGGTCACGTGACTGATCATGCACTGATCACGTAATTGATCATGCACTGATCACGTGGCTGATCATGCACTGATCACGTGGCTGATCATGCACTGATCACGTGACTGATCATGCACTGATCACGTGACTGATCATGCACTGATCACGTGGCTATCATGCACTGATCACGTGGCTGATCATACACTGATCACGTGCCTGATCATGCACTGATCACGTGGCTGATCATGCACTGATCACGTGACTGATCATGCACTGATCACGTGACTGATCATGCACTGATCACGTGGCTATCATGCACTGATCACGTGGCTGATCATACACTGATCACGTGACTGATCATGCACTGATCACGTGGCTATCATGCACTGATCACGTGGCTCGTCATGGCATGATCACGTAGCAACCATGTACTGGTCACGTGACTGATCATGCACTGATCACGTAAATGATCATGCACTGATCACGTGACTGATCATGCACTGATCACGTGACTGATCATGCACTGATCACGTGGCTATCATGCACTGATCACGTGGCTGATCATGCACTGATCACGTAGCAACCATGCACTGATCACGTGACTGATCATGCACTGATCACGTAATTGATCATGCACTGATCACGTGGCTGATCATGCACTGATCACGTGGCTGATCACACATGTATCACGTGACTGATCATGCACTGATCACGTGGCTATCATGCACTGATCACGTGGCTATCATGCACTGATCACGTGGCTGATCATGCAATGATCACGTAGCTACCATGTACTGGTCACGTGACTGATCATGCACTGAACAAGTAATTGATCATGCACTGATCACGTGGCTGATCATGCACTGATCACGTGGCTGATCATGCACTGATCACATAACTGATCATGCACTGATCACGTGACTGATCATGCACTGATCACGTGGCTATCATGCACTGATCACGTGGCTGGACATACACTGATCACGTGCCTGGTCATGCACTGATCACGTGGCTGATCATGCACTGATCACGTGACTGATCATGCACTGATCACGTGTCTGATCATGCACTGATCACGTGGCTATCATGCACTGCTCACGTGGCTGATCATGCCATGATCACGCAGCTACCATGTACTGGTCACATGACTGATCATGCACTGATCACGTGACTGATCATGCAGTGATCACGTGGCTATCATGCACTACTCACGTGGCTGATCATGCAATGATCATGTAGCTACCATGTACAGGTCACGTGAATGATCATACACCCATCAGGTGACTGATCATGCACTGATCACGTGGCTATCATGCACTGATCACGAGACTGATCATGCACTGATCACGTCTATATCATGCACTGATCACATGACTGCCCATGCACTGATCACGTGGATGATCATACACTAATCTTGTGACAGATCATGCACTGATCACGTGGCTGATCATGCACTGATACCGTGACTGAGCATGGACTGATCACATGACTATCATGTAGTGATCACGTGACTTAATGGCGCTGATCATGTGACTGATCATGCGCTGATCATGTTTGCTATCATACACTGATCATGTGCCTCTGGAGGCAATAAACAAAGAGCTGAGTAGGCACGAATCAAACAGTCAGCAGGCAATAATCATGGAACTCAGGTGTGAGGAATCATGCTGCTCAGCTGGCAATAATCAAGCAGCTGAACAGGCAGGAATTACGCAGCACAGCTGGCAATTGTCAAGCAGATGACAGGCAGGAATCGTGCAGCTCAGCTGGCAATTGTCAAGCAGATGAGCAGACAGTAATCACGCAGCTCAGCAGGCCCAGATCACGTGACTGAACATGCACTGTTCACGTGGCTGATCATACACTGATCACGTGATGATCATGCACTGATCACTTGGATATCATGCACTGATCACGTGGCTGATCATACACTGTTCACGTGTCTGACCATGCACTGATCACGTGGCTGATCATACACTGCTCACGTAACTGATCATGCACTGATCACGTGGCTATCATGCACTGATCACGTGGCTGAACATGCACTGTTCACGTGGCTGATCACACACCTGTCACGTGACATATCATGCACTGATCACGTGGCACTCATGCACTGATCACGTGGCTGATCATACTCTGCTCACGTAACTCATGCACACATCACGTGGCTATCATGCACTGCTCACGTGGCTCGTCATGGAATGATCACGTAGCAACCATATACTGGTCACGTGACTGATCATGCAAGATCACGTAAATGATCATGCACTGTTCACGTGACTGATCATGTACTGATCACGTGACTGATCATGCACTGATCACGTGGCTATCATGCTCTGCTCACGTGGCTGATCATGCAACGATCACGTAGCAACCATGTACTGGTCACGTGACTGATCATGCACTGATCACGTAACTGATCATGCACTGATCACGTGGCTGATCACACATGATCACGTGACTGATCATGCACTGATCACGTGGCTCTCATGCACTGATCACGTGGCTGTCATGCACTGATCACGTGGATATCATGCACTGATCACGTGGCTGATCACACACGTATCACATGACTGATCATGCACTGATCACGTGGCTATCATGCACTGATCACGTGGCTATCATGCACTGATCACGTGGCTGATCATGCAATGATCACGTAGCTACCATGTACTGATCACGTGACTGATCATGCACTGATCACGTAATTGATCATGCACTGATCACGTGGCTGATCATGCACTGATCACGTGGCTGATCATGCACTGATCACGTAACTGATCATGCACTGATCACGTGACTGATCATGCACTGATCACGTGGCTATCATGCACTGATCACGTGGCTGATCATGCACTGATCACGTGCCTGATCATGCACTGATCACGTGGCTGATCATGCACTGATCACGTGACTGATCATGCACTGATCACGTGGCTATCATGCACTACTCACGTGGCTGATCATGCAATGATCATGTAGCTACCATGTACAGGTCACGTGAATGATCATACACCCATCAGGTGACTGATCATGCACTGATCACGTGGCTATCATGCACTGATCACGAGACTGATCATGCACTGATCACGTCTATATCATGCACTGATCACATGACTGCCCATGCACTGATCACGTGGATGATCATACACTAATCTTGTGACAGATCATGCACTGATCACGTGGCTGATCATGCACTGATACCGTGACTGAGCATGGACTGATCACATGACTATCATGTAGTGATCACGTGACTTAATGGCGCTGATCATGTGACTGATCATGCGCTGATCATGTTTGCTATCATACACTGATCATGTGCCTCTGGAGGCAATAAACAAAGAGCTGAGTAGGCACGAATCAAACAGTCAGCAGGCAATAATCATGGAACTCAGGTGTGAGGAATCATGCTGCTCAGTTGGCAATAATCAAGCAGCTGAGCAGGCAGGAATTACGCAGCACAGCTGGCAATTGTCAAGCAGATGACAGGCAGGAATCGTGCAGCTCAGCTGGCAATTGTCAAGCAGATGAGCAGACAGTAATCACGCAGCTCAGCAGGCCCAGATCACGTGACTGAGCATGCACTGTTCACGTGGCTGATCATACACTGATCACGTGATGATCATGCACTGATCACTTGGATATCATGCACTGATCACGTGGCTGATCATACACTTTTCACGTGTCTGACCATGCACTGATCACGTGGCTGATCATACAATGCTCACGTAACTGATCATGCACTGATCACGTGGCTATCATGCACTGATCACGTGGCTGAACATGCACTGTTCACGTGGCTGATCACACACCTGTCACGTGACATATCATGCACTGATCACGTGGCACTCATGCACTGATCACGTGGCTGATCATACTCTGCTCACGTAACTCATGCACACATCACGTGGCTATCATGCACTGCTCACGTGGCTCGTCATGGAATGATCACGTAGCAACCATATACTGGTCACGTGACTGATCATGCACAGATCACGTAAATGATCATGCACTGTTCACGTGACTGATCATGTACTGATCACGTGACTGATCATGCACTGATCACGTGGCTATCATGCTCTGCTCACGTGGCTGATCATGCAACGATCACGTAGCAACCATGTACTGGTCACGTGACTGATCATGCACTGATCACGTAACTGATCATGCACTGATCACGTGGCTCATCATGCACTGATCACGTGGCTGATCACACATGTATCACGTGACTGATCATGCACTGATCACGTGGCTATCATGCACTGATCACGTGGCTGTCATGCACTGATCACGTGGCTATCATGCACTGATCACGTGGCTGATCATGCACTGATCACGTGGCTGATCACACACTGATCACGTGACTATCATGCACTGATCACGTGGCATCATGCACTGATCACGTGGCTGATCATGCACTGATCACGTAACTCATGCACTGATCACGTGGCTATCATGCACTGATCACGTGGCTGATCATGCAATGATCACGTAGCTACCATGCACTGTCACGTGACTGATCATGCACTGATCACGTGACTGATCATGCACTGATCACGTGACTGATCATGCACTGATCACGTGACTGATCATGCACTGATCACGTGGCTATCATGCACTGATCACGTGGCTGATCATGCACTGATCACGTAGCTACCATGCACTGATCACGTGACTGATCATGCACTGATCACGTGACTGATCATGCACTGATCACGTGACTGATCATGCACTGATCACGTGACTGATCATGCACTGATCACGTGGCTATCATGCACTGATCACGTGGCTGATCATGCACTGATCACGTGGCTATCATGCACTGATCACGTGGCTGATCACACACTGATCACATGACTGATCATGCACTGATCACGTGGCTATCATGCACTGATCACGTGGCTATCATGCACTGATCACGTGGCTGATCATGCACTGATCACGTAGCTACCATGCACTGATCACGTGACTGATCATGCACTGATCACGTGACTGATCATGCACTGATCACGTGGCTGATCATGCACTGATCACGTGGCTGATCATGCACTGATCACGTGACTGATCATGCACTGATCACGTGACTGATCATGCACTGATCACGTGGCTATCATGCACTGATCACGTGGCTGATCATGCACTGATCACGTGGCTGATCATGCACTGATCACGTGGCTGATCATGCACTGATCACGTGACTGATCATGCACTGATCACGTGACTGATCATGCACTGATCACGTGGCACTCATGCACTGATCACGTGGCTGATCATACTCTGCTCACATGACTGATCATGCACACATCACGTGGCTATCATGCACTGCTCACGTGGCTGTCATGGATGATCACGTAGCAACCATGTACTGGTCACGTGACTGATCATGCAATGATCACGTAAATGATCATGCACTGTTCACGTGACTGATCATGCACTGATCACGTGACTGATCATGCACTGATCACGTGGCTATCATGCACTGCTCACGTGGCTGATCATGCAACGATCACGTAGCAACCATGTACTGGTCACGTGACTGATCATGCACTGATCACGTAAATGATCATGCACTGATCACGTGGCTGATCATGCACTGATCACGTGGCTGATCACACATGTATCACGTGACTGATCATGCACTGATCACGTGGCTATCATGCACTGATCACGTGGCTATCATGCACTGATCACGTGGCTGATCATGCAATGATCACGTAGCTACCATGTACTGGTCACGTGACTGATCATTCACTGAACACGTGGCTGATCATGCACTGATCATGTGGCTGATCATGCACTGATCACGTGGCTGATCATGCACTGATCACATAACTGATCATGCACTGATCACGTGACTGATCATGCACTGATCACGTGGCTATCATGCACTGATCACTTGGCTGACATACACTGATCACGTGCCTGGTCATGCACTGATCACGTGGCTGATCATGCACTGATCACGTGACTGATCATGCACTGATCTCGTGGCTGATCATGCACTGATCACGTGGCTATCATGCACTGCTCACGTGGCTGATCATGCCATGATCACGCAGCTACCATGTACTGGTCACATGACTGATCATGCACTGATCACGTGACTGATCATGCACTGATCACGTGGCTATCATGCACTGATCACGTGGCTATCATGCACTGATCATGTGGCTGATCAGGCAATGATCATGCAGCTACCATGTACAGGTCACGTGAATGATCATACACCCATCAGGTGACTGATCATGCACTGATCACGTGGCTATCATGCACTGATCACGAGACTGATCATGCACTGTTCACGTCTATATCATGCACTGATCACATGACTGCCCGTGCACTGATCACGTGGATGATCATACACTAATCTTGTGACAGATCATGCACTGATCACGTGGCTGTTCATGCACTGATACCGTGACTGAGCATGGACTGATCACATGACTATCATGTAGTGATCACGTGACGTAATGGCGCTGATCATGTGACTGATCATGCGCTGATCATGTTTGCTATCATACACTGATCATGTGCCTCTGGAGGCAATAAACAAAGAGCTGAGTAGGCACGAATCAAACAGTCAGCAGGCAATAATCATGGAACTCAGGTGTGAGGAATCATGCTGCTCAGCTGGCAATAATCAAGCAGCTGAACAGGCAGGAATTACGCAGCACAGCTGGCAATTGTCAAGCAGATGACAGGCAGGAATCGTGCAGCTCGGCTGGCAATTGTCAAGCAGATGAGCAGACAGTAATCACGCAGCTCAGCAGGCCCAGATCACGTGACTGAACATGCACTCTTCACGTGGCTGATCATACACTGATCACGTGATGATCATGCACTGATCACTTGGATATCATGCACTGATCACGTGGCTGATCATACACTGTTCACGTGTCTGACCATGCAGTGCTCACGTGGCTGATCATACACTGCTCACGTAACTGATCATGCACTGATCACGTGGCTATCATGCACTGATCACGTGGCTGAACATGCACTGTTCACGTGGCTGATCACACACCTGTCACGTGACATATCATGCACTGATCACGTGGCACTCATGCACTGATCACGTGGCTGATCATACTCTGCTCACGTAACTCATGCACACATCACGTGGCTATCATGCACTGCTCACGTGGCTCGTCATGGAATGATCACGTAGCAACCATATACTGGTAACGTGACTGATCATGCAAAGATCACGTAAATGATCATGCACTGTTCACGTGACTGATCATGTGCTGATCACGTGACTGATCATGCACTGACCACGTTGCTATCATGCTCTACTCACGTGGCTGATCATGCAACGATCAGGTAGCAACCATGTACTGGTCACGTGACTGATCATGCACTGATCACGTAATTGATCCTGCACTGATCACGTGGCTCATCATGCACTGATCACGTGGCTGATCACACATGTATCACGTGACTGATCATGCACTGATCCCGTGGCTCTCATGCACTGATCACTTGGCTGTCATGCACTGATCACGTGGATATCATGCACTTATCACGTGGCTGATCACACACGTATCACATGACTGATCATGCACTGATCACGTGGCTATCATGCACTGATCACGTGGCTATCATGCACTGATCATGTGGCTGATCAGGCAATGATCACGTAGCTCCCATGTACTGGTCACGTGACTGATCATGCACAGAACACGTAATTGATCATGCACTGATCATGTGGCTGATCATGCACTGATCACGTGGCTGATCATACACTGATGACATAATTGATCATGCACTGATCACGTGACTGATCATGCACTGAACACGTGGCTATCATGCACTGATCACGTGGCTGATCACACATGTATCACGTGACTGATCATGCACTGATCACATGGCTCTCATGCACTGATCACGTGGCTGTCATGCACTGATCAGGTGGCTATCATGCAATGATCATGTGGCTGATCAGGCAATGATCATGTAGCTACCATGTACTGGTCACGTGACTGATCATGCACTGATCACGTAATTGATCATGCACTGATCATGTGGCTGATCATGCACTGATCACGTGGCTGATCATACACTGATCACGTGGCTATAATGTACTGATCACTTGGCTGGACATACACTGATCACGTGCCTGGTCATGCACTGATCACGTGGCTGATCATGCACTGATCACGTGACTGATCATGCACTGATCTCGTGTCTGATCATGCACTGATCACGTGGCTATCATGCACTGCTCACGTGGCTGATTATGCCATGATCACGCAGCTACCATGTACTGGTCACATGACTGATCATGCACTGATCACGTGACTGATCATGCAGTGATCATGTGGCTATCATGAACTACTCACGTGGCTCATCATGCAATGATCATGTAGCTACCATGTACAGGTCACGTGAATGATCATACACCCATCAGGTGACTGATCATGCACTGATCACGTGGCTATCATGCACTGATCACGAGACTGATCATGCACTGTTCACATTTATATCATGCACTGATCACATGACTGCCCGTGCACTGATCACGTGGATGATCATACACTAATCTTGTGACAGATCATGCACTGATCACCTGGCTGATCATGCACTGATACCGTGACTGAGCATGGACTGATCACATGACTATCATGTAGTGATCACTTGACTTAATGGCGCTGATCATGTGACTGATCATGCGCTGATCATGTTTGCTATCATACACTGATCATGTGCCTCTGGAGGCAATAAACAAAGAGCTGAGTAGGCACGAATCAAACAATCAGCAGGCAATAATCATGAAACACAGGTGTGAGGAATCATGCAGCTCAGCTGGCAATAATCAAGCAGCTGAGCAGGCAGGAATTACGCAGCACAGCTGGCAATTGTCAAGCAGATGACAGGCAGGAATCGTGCAGCTCAGCTGGCAATTGTCAAGCAGATGAGCAGACAGTAATCACGCAGCTCAGCAGGCCCTGATCACGTGACTGAGCATGCACTGTTCACGTGGCTGATCATACACTGATCACGTGATGATCATGCACTGATCACTTGGATATCATGCACTGATCACGTGGCTGATCATACACTGTTCACGTGTTTGACCATGCACTGATCACGTGGCTGATCATACACTGCTCAAGTAACTGATCATGCACTGATCACGTGGCTATCATGCACTGATCACGTGGCTGAACATGCACTGTTCACGTGGCTGATCACACACCTGTCATGTGACATATCCTGCACTGATCATGTAGCACTCATGCACTGATTACGTGGCTGATCATACTCTGCTCACGTAACTCATGCACACATCACGTGGCTATCATGAACTGCTCACGTGGCAGGTCATGGAATGATCACATAGCAACCATATACTGGTAACGTGACTGATCATGCAAAGATCACGTAAATGATCATGCACTGTTCACGTGACTAATCATGTACTGATCACGTGACTGATCATGCACTGACCACGTGGCTATCATGCTCTGCTGACGTGGCTGATCATGCAACGATCATGTAGCAACCATGTACTGGTCACGTGACTGATCATGCACTGATCACGTAATTGATCCTGCACTGATCACGTGGCTCATCATGCACTGATCACGTGGCTGATCACACATTTATCACGTGACTGATAATGCACTGACCACGTGGCTCTCATGCACTGATCATGTGGCTATCATGCACTGATCACGTAGCTATCATGCACTGATCACGTGGCTGATCACGCAATGATCACGTAGCTACCATGTACTGGTCACGTGACTGATCATGTACTGAACACGTAATTGATCATGCACTGATCATGTGGCTGATCATGCACTGATCACGTGGCTGATCATACACTGATCACATAACTGATCATGCACTGATCACGTGACTGATCATGCACTGATCACGTGGCTATCATGCACTGATCACTTGGATGTACATACACTGATCACGAGCCAGGTCATGCACTGATCACGTGGCTGATCATGCACTGATCACGTGACTGATCATGCACTGATCTCGTGTTTGATCATGCACTGATCACTTGGATATCATGCACTGATCACGTGGCTGATCATACACTGTTCACGTGTCTGACCATGCTCTGATCACATGGCTGATCATACACTGCTCACGTAACTGATCATGTACTGATCACGTAATTGATCATGCACTGATCACGTGGCTGATCATGCAATGATCATGTAGCTACCATGTACTGTGACTGATCATGCGCTGATCATGTTTGCTATCATACACTGATCATGTGCCTCTGGAGGCAATAAACAAAGAGCTGAGTAGGCACGAATCAAACAGTCAGCAGGCAAAAATCATGGAATTCAGCTGTGAGGAATCATTCTGCTCAGCTGGCAATAATGAAGCAGCTGAGCAGGCAGGAATTACACAGCACAGCTGGCAATTGTCAAGCAGATGACAGGCAGGAATCATGCAGCTCAGCTGGCAATTGTCAAGCAGATGAGCAGACAGGAATCACACAGCTCAGCAGGCCCTGATCACGTGACTGAGCATGCACTGTTCACCTGGCTGATCATACACTGATCACGTGATTGATCATGCACTGATCACTTGGATATCATGCACTGATCACGTGGCTGATCATACACTGTTCACGTGTCTGACCATGCACTGATCACATGGCTGATCATACACTGCTCACGTAACTGATCATGCACTGATCAAGTGGCTGATCATGCAATGATCATGTGGCTACCATGTACTGGACCCGTGAGTGATCATGCACTGATCACGGAATTGATCATGCACTGATCACGTGTCTGATCATGCACTGAACACGTGACTGATCATGCACTGATCACTTGACTGATCATGCACTGATCACGTGGCTATCATGCACTGCTCACGTGGCTGATCATGCAATGATCACGCAGCTACCATGTATTGGTCACATGACTGATCATGAACTGATCACCTGGTTTATCATGCATTGATCATGTGACTGATCATGTGCTGATCATGTTTAGTGTCACCCACTGATCATGTGCATCTGCAGGCAATGAACAAAGAGCTGAGTAGGCAGGAATCAGTCAGCAGGCTATAATCATGGAACTCAGCTCTGAGAAATCATGCTGCTCAGCTGGCAATAATCAAGTAGATGAGCAGGCAGGTATTATGCAGCACAGGTGGCAATTGTCAAGGAGATGACATGCAGGAATCGTACAGCTCAGCTGGTAATTGTCAAGCAGATGAGCAGACAGTAATCACGCAGCTCAGCAGGCCTTATCACGTGACTGAGCATGCACTGTTCACGTGGCTGATCACACACCTATCACGTGAATGATCATGCACTGATCACGTGGCTCTCATGCACTGATCCCGTGATTGCACATGCACTGATCACGTAATTGTATTCACTGCTCACGTGGCTATCATGCACTGATAACGTGGCTGATCATGCACTGATCACGTAGCTATCTTGCTCTGATCACTTGGCTGATCATACACTCATCACGGGACTGATCGTGCACTGATCACGGCGCTATCATGCATTGTCTACATGACTCCACATGTACTGATCACGTGGATGATCATGCACTGATCACATGACTGACCATGCACTGATCACGTGACTGATCATGCACTGATCACGTGGCTGATCATGCACTGATCATGTGGCTATCATGCACTGCTCACGTGGCTGATCATGCACTGATCACGTGGCTGAACATGTACTGTTCACGTGGCTGATCACACACCTGTCACGTGACTGATCATGCAGTGATCACGGGGAACTCATGCACTGTTCACGTGGCTGATCATACTCTGCTCACGTAACTGATCATGCACACATCACGTGGCTATCATGCACTGCTCCGTGGCTCGTCATGCAATGATCACATAGCTACCATATACTTTTCAGGTGACTGATCATGCACAGATCACATAAATGATCATGCACTGTTCACGTTACTGATCATGTACTGATCACGTGACTGATGATGCACTGATCACGTGGCTATCATGCTCTGCTCACGTGGCTGATCATGAAATGATCACGTAGCAACCATGTACTGGTCACGTGACTGATCATGCAATGATCACGTGATTGATCCTGCACTGATCACGTGGCTCATCGGGCACTGATCACGTGGCTGATCACACATGTATCACATGACTGACCATGCAATGATCACGTGGCTCTCATGCACTGATCACGTGGCTATAATGTACTGATCACGTGGATATCATGCACTCATCGTGCCTGGTCATGCACAGCTCACGTGACTAATCTTGAAGTGATCACGTGGCTATCATGCACTGATTATATGGATATCATGCACTGATCACGTGGCTGATCACACACATATCACATGACTGATCATGCACTGATCACGTGGATATCATGGCCTGATCACGTGGCTATCATGCATTGATCACGTGGCTGATCATGCAATGATCACGTAGCTACCATGTACTGGTCACATGACTAATAGTGCACTGATCACGAAATTGATCATGCACTGATCACGTGGCTGATCATGCACTGATCACGTGGCTGATCATGAACGGATCACGTGGCTATCATGCACTGCTCACGTGGCTGATCATGCAATGATCACGCAGCTACCATGTAATGGTCACATGACTGATCATGCAGTGATCACGTAATTGATCATGCACTGATCACCTGGCTTATCAAGCATTCATCATGTGACTGATCATGTGCTGATCATGTTTGGTTTCATACACTGATCATGTGCCTCTGGAGGCAATGAACAAACAGCTGAGTAAGCAAGAATCAGTCAGCAGGAAATAATCATGGAACTCAGCTCTGAGAAATCATGCTGCTCAGCTGGCAATAATCAAGTAGATGAGAAGGCAGGAATTACGCAGCACAGGTGGCAATTGTCAAGGAGATGACAGGCAGAAATTGTGCAGCTCAGCTGGCAATTGTCAAGCAGATGAGCAGACAGAAATCACGCAGCTAAGCAGGCCCTTATCACGTGACTGAGCATGCACTGTTCACGTGGCTGATCACACACCTATCACGTGACTGATCATGCACTGATCACGTGGCTATCATGCACTGATGACGTGACTGCGCATGCACTGATGACGTGGCTGATCAGGCACTGATCACATGGCTCATCATGCACTGATCACATGTTTATCAGGCAATGATCAGTGACTGACAGGCGCTGATCAAGGGACTGTGGACGCACTGATCACGTGGCTATCATGCACTGATCACGTGACTGCGCATGCACTGATGACGTGGCTGTTCGGGCACTGATCACGTGTTTATCAGGCAGTGATCAGTGACTGACAGGCGCTGATCAGGGGACTGTGCACGCACTGATCAGGTGGCTGATCAGGAACTGACCACCTGACTGCGCATTCAGTGATCACGTGGCTGGTCTTTTACTGATCACGTGTTTATCATATGGTGATCACGTGACTGAGAGGCGCTGATCACGTGACTGTGCCGTCAGTGAACACGTGGCTGAGCAGGCACTGATACCGTGACTGAGCATGCACTGATCATGTGCCGGGAGCCGGGGAGGCATTCCACTCTGGACAAAGGTCATGAGGAAGGAGGCTCGGCATACGCAAATGCGGGATCGAGCCTCAGGAGTCCACCCGGATATTCTCGAGCATATCCCCCCAAAAAAAACCGGAGTCTGCCTACTGTATTGCTTTGTGCTCTCACCTCTGATTTCACTGGGGGCTGCCCCCACCACCATCTCGCTCTCTCTGTCAAAGAGTTAACTTACAGATCCAATTCATAAAGTTCCTTGTCATTCTTCCCTTTAACTTCCAGGTGAGTCTCCATCTGGAGCCCGGAACCCACCACGCTTACTAATTATGCCTGGGCTGCTAAGACCCACTCAAGAAGGTGTCTAGGGTGAGGCACCTTTTGCTATTCGAGAGGGCGCCTGCGGCCTACGTAAGTGGTGCAAACTTCTTGTCTTGAAGTTTGATTGGTCTTCCGCGTAAACCAAGCTACTCAGTCTCTTTTCTCCACCGAATTTTCCTACTGAGCTCTCCTCATACTATTATTCTTTACATCTCTGATTAGCATATAAATAGTCGCCTAGGCCATCTCTCCTTCGAATACCCAGGATCAGTTGGGGCTGGTCCCCGGCAGGTGGCGACTGAACAGGGACCTCAGGAGGCGATACTCAAAGAGCTGAGCAGACACGAACCACGCAATCAGCAGGCAATAAGCATGGAGCTCAGCAGTGACGAATCATGCTGCTCAACTGGCAATAATCAAGCTCGTGACCAGGCAGGAATCACGCAGCTCAGCTGGCAATTGTCAAGCAGATGAGCCGACAGGAATCACGCAGCTCAGATGGCAATTGTCATGCAGATGAGCCGGCAGGAATCACGCAGCTCAGCAGGCCCTGATCACGTGACTCTGCAGGCATTGATCACGTGGCTGATCAAGTCCAGATCACGTGACTGAGCATGCACTGATCACGTGGCTATCATGCACTGATGACGTGACTGTGCATGCACTGATGACGTGGCTGATCAGGCACTGATCACATGGCTCATCATGCACTGATCACGTGTTTATCAGGCAATGATCAGTGACTGACAGGCGCTGATCATGGGACTGTGCACGCACTGATCACGTGGCTATCATGCACTGATCACGTGACTGCGCATGCACTGATGGCGTGGCTGTTCGGGCACTGATCACGTGTTTATCAGGCAGTGATCAGTGACTGACAGGCGCTGATCAGGGGACTGTGCACGCACTGATCAGGTGGCTGATCAGGAACTGACCACCTGACTGCGCATGCAGTGATCACGTGGCTGGTCGTTCACTGATCACGTGTTTATCATATGGTGATCATGTGACTGAGAGGCGCTGATCACGTGACTGTGCCTTCAGTGATCACGTGGCTGAGCAGGCACTGATATCGTGACTGAGCATGCACTGATCATGTGCCGGGAGCCGGGGAGGCATTCCACTCTGGACAAAGGTCATGAGGAAGGAGGCTCGGCATACGCAAATGCGGGATCGAGCCTCAGGAGTCCACCTGGATATTCTACAGCATCTCCCCCCCAAAAAATCCAGAGTCTGCCTACTGTATTGCTTTGTGCTCTCACCTCTGATTTCACTTGGGGCTGTCCCCCACCACCGTCTCGCTCTCTCTGTCAACGAGTTAACTTACAGCTCCAATTCATAAAGTTCCTTGTCATTCTTCCCTTTAACTTCCAGCTGAGTCTCCATCTGGAGCGCGGAACCCACCACGCTTACTAATTATGCCTGGGCTGCTAAGACCCACTCGAGAAGGTGTCTAGGGTGAGGCACCTTTCGCTATTCGAGAGGGCACCTGCGGCCTACGTAAGTGGTGCAAACTTCTTGTCTTGAAGTTTGATTGGTCTCCCGCGTAAACCAAGCTACTCAGTCTCTTTTCTCCACCGAATTTTCCTACTGAGCTCTCCTCATACTATTATTCTTGACATCTCTGATTAGCATATAAATAGTCGCCTAGGCCATCTCTACTTCGAATACCCTGGATCAGTTGGGGCTGGTCCCCGGCAGGTGGCGACCGAACAGGGACCTCAGGAGGCCATACTCAAAGAGCTGAGCAGACACGAACCACGCAATCAGCAGGCAATAAGCATGGAGCTCAGCAGTGACGAATCATGCTGCTCAACTGGCAATAATCAAGCACGTGACCAGGCAGGAATCACGCAGCTCAGCTGGCAATTGTCAAGCAGATGAGCCGACAGGAATCACGCAGCTCAGATGGCAGTTGTCATGCAGATGAGCCGGCAGGAATCACGCAGCTCACCAGGCCCTGATCACGTGACTCTGCAGGCACTGATCACGTGGCTGATCAAGTCCAGATCACGTGACTGAGCATGCACTGATCACGTGGCTATCATGCACTGATGACGTGACTGCGCATGCACTGATGACGTGGCTGATCAGGCACTGATCACATGGCTCATCATGCACTGATCACGTGTTTATCAGGCAATGATCAGTGACTGACAGGCGCTGAACATGGGACTGTGCTCGCACTGATCACGTGGCTATCATGCACTGATCACGTGACTGCGCATGCACTGACGACGTGGCTGTTCGGGCACTGATCACGTGTTTATCATGCAGTGATCAGTGACTGACAGGCGCTGATCAGGGGACTTTGCCCTCACTGAACAGGTGGCTGATCAGGAACTGACCAGCTGACTGCGCATGCAGTGATCACGTGGCTGGTCGTTCACTGATCACGTGTTTATCATACGGTGATCACGTGACTGAGAGGCGCTGATTACGTGACTGTGCCGTCAGTGATCACGTGGCTGATCATGCACTGATCACGTGGCTATCATGCACTGCTCACGCGGCTGTTCATGCAATTATCACGTAGCTACCATGTACTGGTTACGTGAGTGATCATGCACTGATCACGTAATTGATCATGCAGTGATTAGTTGACTTATCATGCACTGTTCACGTGAGTGATCATGCACTGATCACGTGACTGATCATGCACTGATCTCGTGGCTATCATGCACGGCTCATGTGGCTGATCATGCAATGATCACCTAGCTACCATATACTGGTCACGTGGCTGATCATGCACTGATCACATAATTGATCATGCACTGATCATTTGGCTGATCATGCACTGATTACTTGGCTGATCATACACTGATCACGTGACTGATAATGCACTGATCATCTGGCTATCATGCACTCATTACCTGGGTATCGTGCACTGATCACGTGGTTGATCATACACTGATCATGAGACTGATCATGCACTGATCACGTCTATATCATGCACTGATCACATGACTGCCCATGCACTGATAACACGGATGATCATACACTGATCATGTGACAGTTCATGCAGTGATCACGTGGCTATCATGCACTGCTCACGCGGCTGTTCATGCAATGATCACGTAGCAACCATGTACTGGTCACGTGAGTGATCATGCACTGATCACGTAATTGATCATGCACTGATCAGGTGACTTATCATGCACTGTTCACGTGAGTGATCATGCACTGATCACGTGACTGATCATGCACTGATCTCGTGGCTATCATGCACGGCTCATGTGGCTGATCATGCAATGATCACCTAGCTACCATATACTGGTTACGTGACTGATCATGCACTGATCACGTAATTGATCATGCATTGATCATGTGGCTGATCATGCACTGATCACGTGGCTGATCATCCACTGATCACGTGACTGATCATGGACTGATCACGTGACTGATCATGCACTGATCACGTGGCTATCATGCACTGATCACTTGGCTTGTCATACACTGATCATGTGCCTAGTCATGAACAGATTACATGACTGACCATGCACTTAACACGTGACTTTTCATGCACTGATCACGTGGCTATCATGCACTACTCACGTGGCTGATCATGCAATGATCATGTAGCTACCATGTACCGGTCAGGTGACTGATCATACACACATCAGGTGACGGATAATGCACTGATCACGTGGCTGATCATACACTAATCACCTGCCGTTTCATGCAAAGATCACGTGACAAAACATGAACTGATCACATAGCTATCATGAACTGATCACCTGGCTGATCATGCACTGATCACGTGGCTGATCATGCACTGATACCGTGACTGAGCATGGACTGATCACATGACTATCATGTAGTGATCACGTGACTTAATGACTCTGACCATGTGACTGATCATGCGCTGGTCATGTTTGCTATCATACACTGATCATGTGCCTCTGGAGGCAATAAACAAAGAGCTGAGTAGGCACGAATCAAACAGTCAACAGGCAATAATCATGGAACTCAGGTGTGAGGAATCATGCTGCTCAGCTGGCAATAATCAAGCAGCTGAGCAGGCAGGAATTACGCAGCACAGCTGGCAATTGTCAAGCAGATGACAGGCAGGAATCGTGCAACTCAGCTGGAAATTGTCAAGCAGATGAGCAGACAGTAATCTCGAAGCTCAGCAGGCCCTGATCACGTGACTGAGCATGCACTGATCACGTGGCTGATCATACACTGCTCACGTAACTGATCATGCACTGATCACGTGGCTATCATGCACTGATCACGTGGCTGAACATGTACTGTTCACGTGGCTGATCACACACCTGTCACGTGACATATCATGCACTGATCACGTGGCACTCATGCACTGATCACGTGGCTGATCATACTCTGCTCACGTAACTCATGCACACATCACGTGGCTATCATGCACTGCTCACGTGGCTCGTCATGGAATGATCACGTAGCAACCATATACTGGTAACGTGACTGATCATGCAAAGATCACGTAAATGATCATGCACTGTTCACGTGACTGATCATGTACTGATCACGTGACTGATCATGCACTGACCACGTGGCTATCATGCTCTGCTCACGTGGCTGATCATGCAACCATCACGTAGCAACCATGTACTGGTCACGTGACTGATCATGCACTGATCACGTAATTGATCCTGCACTGATCACGTGGCTGATCACACATGTATCACGTGACTGATCATGCACTGATCACATGGCTCTCATGCACTGATCACGTGGCTCTCATGCACTGATCACGTGGATATCATGCACTGATCACGTGGCTGATCACACACGTATCACATGACTGATCATGCACTGATCACGTGGCTATCATGCACTGATCACGTGGCTGATCAAGCAATGATCACGTAGCTACCATATACTGGTCACATGACTGATCATGCACTGATCACGTAATTGATCATGCACTGATCATGTGGCTGATCATGCACTGATCACGTGGCTGATCATACACTGATCACGTGGCTATCATGCACTGATCACTTGGCTGGACATACACTGATCACGTGCCTTGTCATGCACTGATCACGTGGCTATCATGCACTGATCACGTGGCTGATTAGGCAATGATCACGTAACTACAATGTACTGGTCACGTGACTGATCATTCACTGATCACGTAATTGATCATGCACCGATCATGTGGCTGATCATGCACTGATCACGTGGCTGATCATACACTGATCACCTAACTGATCATGCACTGAATACGTGACTGATCATGCACTGATCACATGGCTATCATGCACTGATCACTTGGCTGGACATACACTGATCACGTGCCTAGTCATGCACTGGTCACGTGGCTGATCATGCACTGATCACGTGACTGATCATGCACTGATCTCGTGTCTGATCATGCACTGATCACGTGGCTATCATGCACTGCTCACCTGGCTGATCATGCGATGATCACACAGCTACCATGTACTGGTGACATGACTGAACATGCACTCATCACGTGACTGATCATGCAGTGATCACTTGGCTATCATGCACTACTCACGTGGCTGATCATGCAATGATCATGTAGCTACCATGTACAGGTCACGTGAATGATCATACACCCATCAGGTGACTGATCATTCACTGATCACGTGGCTATCATGCACTGATCACGAGTTTGATCATGCACTGTTCACGTCTATATCATGCACTGATCACATGACTGCCCATGCACTGATCACGTGGATGATCATACACTAATCTTGTGACAGATCATGCACTGATCACGTGGCTGATCATGCACTGATACCGTGAGTGAGCATGGACTGATCACATGACTATCATGTAGTGATCACGTGACTTAATGGCGCTGATCATCTGACTGATCATGCGCTGATCATGTTTGCTATCATACACTGATCATGTGCCTCTGGAGGCAATAAACAAAAAGCTGAGTAGGCACGAATCAAACAGTCAGCAGGCAATAATCATGGAACTCAGATGTGAGGAATCATGCTGCTCAGCTGGCAATAATCAAGCAGCTGAGCAGGCAGGAATTAGGCAGCACAGCTGGCAATTGTCAAGCAGATGACAGGCAGAAATCGTGCAGCTCAGGTGGCAATTGTCAAGCAGATGAACAGCCAGTAATCACGCAGCTCAGCAGGCCCAGATCACGTGACTGAACATGCACTGTTCACGTGGCTGATCATACACTGCTCACGTGATTGATCATGCACTGATCACTTGGATATCATGCACTGATCACGTGGCTGATCATACTCTGCTCATGAAACTCATCATGCACACATCACGTTTCTATCATGCACTGCTCACTGGCTCGTCATGGAATGATCACGTAGCTACCCTATACTGGTCATGTGACTGATCATGCACAGATCATGTAAATGATCACGCACTGTTCACGTGACTGATGATGTACTGATCACGTGACTGATCATGAACTGATCACGTGGCTGATCATGCACTGATCACGTAATTGATCATGCACTTATCATTTGGCTGAACATGCACTTATCACGTGGCTGATCATACACTGATCACGTGACTGATCATGCACTGATAACGTGACTGATCATGCACTGATCACTTGGCTATCATGCACTGATCACTTGACTCGTCATACACTGATCACATGACTGATCATGCACTGTTCACGTGACTGATCATGCACTGATCACGTGGCTGATCATGCAATGATCACGTGACTGACCATGCACTGATCACGTGATGGATCCTTCACTGATCAGTTGGCTATCTTGCACTTATTACTTGGCTGATCATACACTGATCACGTGACTGATAATGCACTGATCCTCTGGCTATTGTGCACTCATTACCTGGCTATCGTGCACTGATCACGTGGTTGATCATACACTGATCACGAGACTGATCATGCACTGACCACGTCTATATCATGCACTGATCACATGACTGCCCATGCACTGATCACCTGGATGATCATACACTGATCATGCGACAGATCATGCACTGATCAAGTGGCTATCATGCACTGCTCACGCGGCTGTTCATGCAATGTTCACGTAGCTACCATGTACTGGTCACGTGAGTGATCATGCACTGATCACGTAACTGATCATGCACTGATCAGGTGACTTATCAGGCACTGTTAACGTTAGTGATCATGCACTGATCACGTGACTGATCATGCACTGATCTCGTGGCTATCGTGCACGGCTCATGTGGCTGATCATGCAATGATCACCTAGCTACCATATCCTGGTCACGTAACTGATCATGCACTGATCACATAATTGATCATGCACTGATCATGTGGCTGATCATGCACTGATCACGTGGCTGATCATCCACTGATCACGTGACTGATCATGCACTGATCACGTGACTGATCATGCACTGATCACCTGGTATCATACACTGATCACTTGGCTGGTCATACACTGATCACGTGCCTGGTCATGCACAGATTACATGACTGATCATGCACTGAACACGTGACTGATCATGCACTGATCACGTGGCTATCATGCACTACTCACGTGGCTGATCATGCAATGATCATGTAACTACCATGTACCGGTCAGGTGACTGATCATACACCCATCAGGTGACGGATCATGCACTGATCACGTGGCTATCATGCACTGTTCATGTGGCTGATCATACACTGATCACCTGCCTGGTCATGCACAGATCACGTGACAAATCATGAACTGATCACATAGCTATCATGAACTGATTACCTGGCTGATCATGCACTGATCACGTGGCTGATCATGCACTGATACCGTGACTGAGCATGGACTGATCACATGACTATCATGTAGTGATCACGTGACTTAATGGCTCTGATCATGTGACTGAGCATGCGCTGATCATGTTTGCTATCATACACTGATCATGTGCTTCTGGAGGCAATAAACAAAGAGCTGAGTAGGCACGAATCAAACAGTCAGCAGGCAATAATCATGGAACTCAGGTGTGAGGAATCATGCTGCTCAGCTGGCAATAATCAAGCAGCTGAGGAGGCAGGAATTACGCAGCACAGCTGGCAATTGTCAAGCAGATGACAGGCAGGAATCGTGCAGCTCAGCTGGCAATTGTCAAGCAGATGAGCAGACAGTAATCACGCAGCTCAGCAGGCCCTGATCACGTGACTGAGCATGCACTGTTCACGTGGCTGATCATACACTGATCACGTGATGATCATGCACTGATACTTGAATATCATGCACTGATCACGTGGCTGATCATACACTGTTCACGTGTCTGACCATGCACTGATCACGTGGCTGATCATACACAGCTCACGTAACTGATCATGCACTGATCACGTGGCTGTCATGCACTGATCACGTGGCTGAACATGCACTGTTCACGTGGCTGATCACACACCTCTCACGTGACATATCATGCACTGATCACGTGGCACTCATGCACTGATCACGTGGCTGATCATACTCTGCTCACGTAACTCATGCACACATCACGTGGCTATCATGCACTTCTCACGTGGCTCGTCATGGAATGATCACGTAGCAACCATATACTGGTAACGTGACTGATCATGCAAAGATCATGTAAATGATCATGCACTGTTCACGTGAATGAACATGTACTGATCACGTGACTGATCATGCACTGACCACGTGGCTATCATGCTCTGCTCACGTGGCTGATCATGCAACGATCACGTACCAACCATGTACTGGTCACGTGACTGATCATTCACTGATCACGTAATTGATCATGCACTGATCATGTGGCTGATCATGCACTGATCACGTGGCTGATCATACTCTGCTCACGTAACTCATGCACACATCACGTGGCTATCATGCACTTCTCACGTGGCTCGTCATGGAATGATCACGTAGCAACCATATACTGGTAACGTGACTGATCATGTAAATGATCATGCACTGTTCACGTGAATGAACATGTACTGATCACGTGACTGATCATGCACTGACCACGTGGCTATCATGCTCTGCTCACGTGGCTGATCAGGCAATGATCACGTAGCTACCATGTACTGGTCACGTGACTGATCATTCACTGATCACGTAATTGATCATGCACTGATCATGTGGCTGATCATGCACTGATCACGTGGCTGATCATACACTGATCACATAACTGATCATGCACTGATCACGTGACTGATCATGCACTGATCACGTGGCTATCATGCACTGATCACTTGGCTGGACATACACTGATCACGTGCCTGGTCATGCACTGATCACGTGGCTGATAATGCACTGATCACGTGACTGATCATGCAGTGATCACGTGGCTATCATGAACTACTCACGTGGCTGAACATGCAATGATCATGTAGCTACCATGTACAGGTCACGTGAATGATCATACACCCATCAGGTGACTGATCATGCACTGATCACGTGGCTATCATGCACTGATCACGAGACTGATCATGCACTGTTCACATCTATATCATGCACTGATCACATGACTGCCCGTGCACTGATCACGTGGATGATCATACACTAATCTTGTGACAGATCATGCAATGATCACGTGGCTGATCATGCACTGATACCGTGACTGAGCATGGACTGACCACATGACTATCATGTAGTGATCACGTGACTTAATGGCGCTGATCATGTGACTGATCATGCGCTGATCATGTTTGCTATCATACACTGATCATGTGCCTCTGGAGGCAATAAACAAAGAGCTGAGTAGGCACGAATCAAAGAGTCAGCAGGCAATAATCCTGGAACTCAGGTGTGAGGAATCATGCTGCTCAGCTGGCAATAATCAAGCAGCTGAGCAGGCAGGAATTACGCAGCACAGCTGGCAATTGTCAAGCAGATGACAGGCAGGAATCGTGCAACTCAGCTGGCAATTGTCAAGCAGATGAGCAGACAGTAATCACGCAGCTCAGCAGGCCCAGATCACGTGTCTGACCATGCACTGATCACGTGGCTGATCATACAATGCTCACGTAACTGATCATGCACTGATCACGTGGCTATCATGCACTGATCACGTGGCTGAACATGCACTGTTCACGTGGCTGATCACACACCTGTCACGTGACTATCATGCACTGATCACGTGGCACTCATGCACTGATCACGTGGCTGATCATACTCTGCTCATGTAACTCATGCACACATCACGTGGCTATCATGCACTGCTCACGTGGCTCGTCATGGAATGATCACGTAGCAACCATATACTGGTAACGTGACTGATCATGCAAAGATCACGTAAATGATCATGCACTGTTTACGTGACTGATCATGTACTGATCACGTGACTGATCATGCACTGACCACGTGGCTATCATGCTCTGCTCACGTGGCTGATCATGCAACGATCACGTAGCAACCATGTACTGGTCACGTGACTGATCATGCACTGATCACGTAATTGATCCTGCACTGATCACGTGGCTCATCATGCACTGATCACGTGGCTGATCACACATGTATCACGTGACTGATCATGCACTGATCACGTGGCTCTCATGCACTGATCACGTGGCTGTCATGCACTGATCACCTGGATATCATGCACTGATCACATGGCTGATCACACACGTATCGCATAACTGATCATGCACTGATCACGTGGCTATCATGCACTGATCACGTGGCTATCACGCACTGCTCACGTGGCTGATCTGGCAATGATCACATAACTGATCATGCACTGATCACGTGACTGATCATGCACTGATCACGTGGCTGATCATGCACTGATCACATAACTGATCATGCACTGATCACGTGACTGATCATGCACTGATCACGTGGCTAACATGCACTGATCACTTGGGTGACATACACTGATCACGTGCCTGGTCATGCACTGATCACGTGGCTGATCATGCACTGATCACGTGACTGATCATGCACTGATCTCGTGTCTGATCATGCACTGATCACGTGGCTATCATGCACTGCTCACGTGGCTCGTCATGGAATGATTACGTAGCAACCATGTACTGGTCACGTGACTGATCATGCACTGATCACGTAAATGATCATGCACTGATCACGTGACTGATCATGCACTGATCACGTGACTGATCATGCACTGATCACGTGACTGATCATGCACTGATCACGTGGCTATCATGCACTGATCACGTGGCTGATCATGCACGATCACGTAGCAACCATGTACTGGTCACGTGACTGATCATGCACTGATCACGTAATTGATCATGCACTGATCACGTGGCTGATCATGCACTGATCACGTGGCTGATCACACATGTATCACGTGACTGATCATGCACTGATCACGTGGCTCTCATGCACTGATCACGTGATATCATGCACTGATCACGTGGCTGATCATGCACTATCACATGACTGATCATGCACTGATCACGTGGCTATCATGCACTGATCACGTGGCTATCATGCACTGATCACGTGGCTGATCATGCACTGATCACGTAGCTACCATGTACTGGTCACGTGACTGATCATGCACTGATCACGTAATTGATCATGCACTGATCATGTGGCTGATCATGCACTGATCACGTGGCTGATCATGCACTGATCACGTAACTGATCATGCACTGATCACGTGACTGATCATGCACTGATCACGTGGCTATCATGCACTGATCACGTGGCTGGACATGCACTGATCACGTGCCTGGTCATGCACTGATCACGTGGCTGATCATGCACTGATCACGTGACTGATCATGCAGTGATCACGTGGCTATCATGCACTACTCACGTGGCTGATCATGCAATGATCATGTAGCTACCATGTACAGGTCACGTGAATGATCATACACCCATCAGGTGACTGATCATGCACTGATCACGTGGCTATCATGCACTGATCACGAGACTGATCATGCACTGATCACGTCTATATCATGCACTGATCACATGACTGCCCATGCACTGATCACGTGGATGATCATACACTAATCTTGTGACAGATCATGCACTGATCACGTGGCTGATCATGCACTGATACCGTGACTGAGCATGGACTGATCACATGACTATCATGTAGTGATCACGTGACTTAATGGCGCTGATCATGTGACTGATCATGCGCTGATCATGTTTGCTATCATACACTGATCATGTGCCTCTGGAGGCAATAAACAAAGAGCTGAGTAGGCACGAATCAAACAGTCAGCAGGCAATAATCATGGAACTCAGGTGTGAGGAATCATGCTGCTCAGCTGGCAATAATCAAGCAGCTGAGCAGGCAGGAATTACGCAGCACAGCTGGCAATTGTCAAGCAGATGACAGGCAGGAATCGTGCAGCTCAGCTGGCAATTGTCAAGCAGATGAGCAGACAGTAATCACGCAGCTCAGCAGGCCCAGATCACGTGACTGAGCATGCACTGTTCACGTGGCTGATCATACACTGATCACGTGATGATCATGCACTGATCACTTGGATATCATGCACTGATCACGTGGCTGATCATACACTTTTCACGTGTCTGACCATGCACTGATCACGTGGCTGATCATACAATGCTCACGTAACTGATCATGCACTGATCACGTGGCTATCATGCACTGATCACGTGGCTGAACATGCACTGTTCACGTGGCTGATCACACACCTGTCACGTGACATATCATGCACTGATCACGTGGCACTCATGCACTGATCACGTGGCTGATCATACTCTGCTCACGTAACTCATGCACACATCACGTGGCTATCATGCACTGCTCACGTGGCTCGTCATGGAATGATCACGTAGCAACCATATACTGGTCACGTGACTGATCATGCACTGATCACGTAAATGATCATGCACTGTTCACGTGACTGATCATGTACTGATCACGTGACTGATCATGCACTGATCACGTGGCTATCATGCTCTGCTCACGTGGCTGATCATGCAACGATCACGTAGCAACCATGTACTGGTCACGTGTCTGATCATGCACTGATCACGTAACTGATCCTGCACTGATCACGTGGCTCATCATGCACTGATCACGTGGCTGATCACACATGTATCACGTGACTGATCATGCACTGATCACGTGGCTCTCATGCACTGATCACGTGGCTGTCATGCACTGATCACGTGGATATCATGCACTGATCACGTGGCTGATCACACACGTATCACATGACTGATCATGCACTGATCACGTGGCTATCATGCACTGATCACGTGGCTATCATGCACTGATCACGTGGCTGATCATGCAATGATCACGTAGCTACCATGTACTGATCACGTGACTGATCATGCACTGATCACGTGGCTATCATGCACTGATCATGTGGCTGATCATGCACTGATCACGTGGCTGATCATGCACTGATCACATGACTGATCATGCACTGATCACGTGACTGATCATGCACTGATCACGTGGCTATCATGCACTGATCACTTGGCTGGTCATACACTGATCACGTGCCTGATCATGCACTGATCACGTGGCTGATCATGCACTGATCACGTGGCTGTCATGCATGATCACGTAGCAATCATGCACTGGTCACGTGACTGATCATGCACTGATCACGTAAATGATCATGCACTGATCACGTGACTGATCATGCACTGATCACGTGACTGATCATGCACTGATCACGTGACTGATCATGCACTGATCACGTGGCTATCATGCACTGCTCACGTGGCTGATCATGCACGATCACGTAGCACCATGTACTGGTCACGTGACTGATCATGCACTGATCACGTAATTGATCATGCACTGATCACGTGGCTCATCATGCACTGATCACGTGGCTGATCACACATGATCACGTGACTGATCATGCACTGATCACGTGGCTATCATGCACTGATCACGTGGCTATCATGCACTGATCACGTGGCTGATCACACACTGATCACGTGACTGATCATGCACTGATCACGTGGCTATCATGCACTGATCACGTGGCTATCATGCACTGATCACGTGGCTGATCATGCACTGATCACGTAGCTACCATGCACTGGTCACATGACTGATCATGCACTGATCACGTAATTGATCATGCACTGATCACGTGGCTGATCATGCACTGATCACGTGGCTGATCATGCACTGATCACGTAACTGATCATGCACTGATCACGTGACTGATCATGCACTGATCACGTGGCTATCATGCACTGATCACGTGGCTGACATACACTGATCACGTGGCTGATCATGCACTGATCACGTGGCTGATCATGCACTGATCACGTGACTGATCATGCACTGATCACGTGGCTGATCATGCACTGATCACGTGGCTATCATGCACTGATCACGTGGCTGATCATGCACTGATCACGTGACTGATCATGCACTGATCACGTGGCTGATCATGCACTGATCACGTGGCTGATCATGCACTGATCACGTGGCTGATCACACACCTGTCACGTGACTATCATGCACTGATCACGTGGCACTCATGCACTGATCACGTGGCTGATCATGCAGTGATCACGTGGCTATCATGCACTACTCACGTGGCTGATCATGCAATGATCATGTAGCTACCATGTACAGGTCACGTGAATGATCATACACCCATCAGGTGACTGATCATGCACTGATCACGTGGCTATCATGCACTGATCACGAGACTGTTCATGCACTGTTCACGTCTATATCATGCACTGATCACATGACTGCCCGTGCAATGATCACGTGGATGATCATACACTAATCTTGTGACAGATCATGCACTGATCACGTGGCTGATCATGCACTGATACCGTGACTGAGCATGGACTGATCACATGACTATCATGTAGTGATCACGTGACTTAATGGCGCTGATCATGTGACTGATCATGCGCTGATCATGTTTGCTATCATACACTGATCATGTGCCTCTGGAGGCAATAAACAAAGAGCTGAGTAGGCACGAATCAAACAGTCAGCAGGCAATAATCATGGAACTCAGGTGTGAGGAATCATGCTGCTCAGCTGGCAATAATCAAGCAGCTGAGCAGGCAGGAATTACGCAGCACAGCTGGCAATTGTCAAGCAGATGACAGGCAGGAATCGTGCAGCTCAGCTGGCAATTGTCAAGCAGATGAGCAGACAGTAATCACGCAGCTCAGCAGGCCCAGATCACGTGACTGAGCATGCACTGTTCACGTGGCTGATCATACACTGATCACGTGATGATCATGCACTGATCACTTGGATATCATGCACTGATCACGTGGCTGATCATACACTGTTCACGTGTCTGACCATGCACTGATCACGTGGCTGATCATACACTGCTCACGTAACTGATCATGCACTGATCACGTGGCTATCATGCACTGATCACGTGGCACTCATGCACTGATCACGTGGCTGATCATACACTGCTCACGTAACTCATGCACACATCACGTGGCTATCATGCACTGCTCACGTGGCTCGTCATGGAATGATCACGTAGCAACCATATACTGGTCACGTGACTGATCATGCACAGATCACGTAAATGATCATGCACTGTTCACGTGACTGATCATGTACTGATCACGTGACTGATCATGCACTGATCACGTGGCTATCATGCTCTGCTCACGTGGCTGATCATGCAACGATCACGTAGCAACCATGTACTGGTCACGTGACTGATCATGCACTGATCACGTAATTGATCCTGCACTGATCACGTGGCTCATCATGCACTGATCACGTGGCTGATCACACATGTATCACTTGACTGATCATGCACTGATCACGTGGCTCTCATGCACTGATCACGTGGCTGTCATGCACTGATCACGTGGATATCATGCACTGATCACGTGGCTGATCACACACGTATCACATGACTGATCATGCACTGATCACGTGGCTATCATGCACTGATCACGTGGCTATCATGCACTGATCACGTGGCTGATCATGCAATGATCACGTAGCTACCATGTACTGATCACGTGGCTGATCATGCACTGATCACGTAACTGATCATGCACTGATCACGTGGCTGATCATGCACTGATCACGTGGCTGATCATGCACTGATCACGTGGCTATCATGCACTGATCACGTGGCTGATCATGCAATGATCACGTAGCTATCATGTACTGATCACGTGACTGATCATGCACTGATCACGTAATTGATCATGCACTGATCACGTGGCTGATCATGCACTGATCACGTGATGATCATGCACTGATCACGTAACTGATCATGCACTGATCACGTGACTGATCATGCACTGATCACGTGGCTATCATGCACTGATCACGTGGCTGATCATGCACTGATCACGTGACTGATCATGCACTGATCACGTGGCTGATCATGCACTGATCACGTGACTGATCATGCACTGATCACGTGACTGATCATGCACTGATCACGTGGCTATCATGCACTGATCACGTGGCTGATCATACACTGATCACGTGACTGATCATGCACTGATCACGTGGCTATCATGCACTGATCACGTGGCTGTCATGCATGATCACGTAGCAACCATGTACTGGTCACGTGACTGATCATGCACTGATCACGTAAATGATCATGCACTGATCACGTGACTGATCATGCACTGATCACGTGACTGATCATGCACTGATCACGTGACTGATCATGCACTGATCACGTGGCTATCATGCACTGATCACGTGGCTGATCATGCACTGATCACGTAGCACCATGTACTGATCACGTGACTGATCATGCACTGATCACGTAATTGATCATGCACTGATCACGTGGCTGATCATGCACTGATCACGTGGCTGATCACACATGATCACGTGACTGATCATGCACTGATCACGTGGCTATCATGCACTGATCACGTGGCTATCATGCACTGATCACGTGGCTGATCACACACTATCACATGACTGATCATGCACTGATCACGTGGCTATCATGCACTGATCACGTGGCTATCATGCACTGATCACGTGGCTGATCATGCAATGATCACGTAGCTACCATGTACTGGTAACATGACTGATCATGCACTGATCACGTAATTGATCATGCACTGATCACGTGGCTGATCATGCACTGATCACGTGGCTGATCATGCACTGATCACGTAACTGATCATGCACTGATCACGTGACTGATCATGCACTGATCACGTGGCTATCATGCACTGATCACGTGGCTGATCATGCACTGATCACGTGCCTGATCATGCACTGATCACGTGGCTGATCATGCACTGATCACGTGACTGATCATGCACTGATCACGTGGCTGATCATGCACTGATCACGTGGCTATCATGCACTGATCACGTGGCTGATCATGCACTGATCACGTGACTGATCATGCACTGATCACGTGGCTATCATGCACTGATCACGTGGCTGATCATGCACTGATCACGTGGCTGATCACACACTGTCACGTGACTATCATGCACTGATCACGTGGCACTCATGCACTGATCACGTGGCTGATCATACACTGATCACGTAACTCATGCACTCATCACGTGGCTATCATGCACTGATCACGTGGCTGATCATGCAATGATCACGTAGCAACCATATACTGGTCACGTGACTGATCATGCACTGATCACGTAAATGATCATGCACTGATCACGTGACTGATCATGCACTGATCACGTGACTGATCATGCACTGATCACGTGGCTATCATGCACTGATCACGTGGCTGATCATGCACGATCACGTAGCAACCATGTACTGATCACGTGACTGATCATGCACTGATCACGTAACTGATCATGCACTGATCACGTGACTGATCATACATGATCACGTGACTGATCATGCACTGATCACGTGGCTCTCATGCACTGATCACGTGGCTGATCATGCACTGATCACGTGGATATCATGCACTGATCACGTGGCTGATCACACACTATCACATGACTGATCATGCACTGATCACGTGGCTGATCATGCACTGATCACGTGGCTATCATGCACTGATCACGTGGCTGATCATGCAATGATCACGTAGCTCCATGTACTGATCACGTGACTGATCATGCACTGATCACGTAATTGATCATGCACTGATCACGTGGCTGATCATGCACTGATCACGTGGCTGATCATGCACTGATCACGTAACTGATCATGCACTGATCACGTGACTGATCATGCACTGATCACGTGGCTATCATGCACTGATCACGTGGCTGACATACACTGATCACGTGCCTGATCATGCACTGATCACGTGGCTGATCATGCACTGATCACGTGACTGATCATGCACTGATCACGTGTTGATCATGCACTGATCACGTGGCTATCATGCACTGATCACGTGGCTGATCATACACTGATCACGTGCCTGATCATGCACTGATCACGTGGCTATCATGCACTGACGTGGCTGTCATGCATGATCACGTAGCAACCATGTACTGGTCACGTGACTGATCATGCACTGATCACGTAAATGATCATGCACTGATCACGTGACTGATCATGCACTGATCACGTGACTGATCATGCACTGATCACGTGGCTATCATGCACTGATCACGTGGCTGATCATGCACGATCACGTAGCAACCATGCACTGATCACGTGACTGATCATGCACTGATCACGTAATTGATCATGCACTGATCACGTGGCTGATCATGCACTGATCACGTGGCTGATCACACATGTATCACGTGACTGATCATGCACTGATCACGTGGCTATCATGCACTGATCACGTGGCTATCATGCACTGATCACGTGGCTGATCATGCAATGATCACGTAGCTACCATGTACTGGTCACGTGACTGATCATGCACTGATCACGTAATTGATCATGCACTGATCACGTGGCTGATCATGCACTGATCACGTGGCTGATCATACACTGATCACGTAACTGATCATGCACTGATCACGTGACTGATCATGCACTGATCACGTGGCTATCATGCACTGATCACTTGGCTGACATACACTGATCACGTGCCTGATCATGCACTGATCACGTGGCTGATCATGCACTGATCACGTGACTGATCATGCACTGATCACGTGTCTGATCATGCACTGATCACGTGGCTATCATGCACTGCTCACGTGGCTGATCATGCATGATCACGCAGCTACCATGTACTGGTCACATGACTGATCATGCACTGATCACGTGACTGATCATGCAGTGATCACGTGGCTATCATGCACTACTCACGTGGCTGATCATGCAATGATCATGTAGCTACCATGTACAGGTCACGTGAATGATCATACACCCATCAGGTGACTGATCATGCACTGATCACGTGGCTATCATGCACTGATCACGAGACTGATCATGCACTGATCACGTCTATATCATGCACTGATCACATGACTGCCCATGCACTGATCACGTGGATGATCATACACTAATCTTGTGACAGATCATGCACTGATCACGTGGCTGATCATGCACTGATACCGTGACTGAGCATGGACTGATCACATGACTATCATGTAGTGATCACGTGACTTAATGGCGCTGATCATGTGACTGATCATGCGCTGATCATGTTTGCTATCATACACTGATCATGTGCCTCTGGAGGCAATAAACAAAGAGCTGAGTAGGCACGAATCAAACAGTCAGCAGGCAATAATCATGGAACTCAGGTGTGAGGAATCATGCTGCTCAGCTGGCAATAATCAAGCAGCTGAACAGGCAGGAATTACGCAGCACAGCTGGCAATTGTCAAGCAGATGACAGGCAGGAATCGTGCAGCTCAGCTGGCAATTGTCAAGCAGATGAGCAGACAGTAATCACGCAGCTCAGCAGGCCCAGATCACGTGACTGAACATGCACTGTTCACGTGGCTGATCATACACTGATCACGTGATGATCATGCACTGATCACTTGGATATCATGCACTGATCACGTGGCTGATCATACACTGTTCACGTGTCTGACCATGCACTGATCACGTGGCTGATCATACACTGCTCACGTAACTGATCATGCACTGATCACGTGGCTATCATGCACTGATCACGTGGCTGAACATGCACTGTTCACGTGGCTGATCACACACCTGTCACGTGACATATCATGCACTGATCACGTGGCACTCATGCACTGATCACGTGGCTGATCATACTCTGCTCACGTAACTCATGCACACATCACGTGGCTATCATGCACTGCTCACGTGGCTCGTCATGGAATGATCACGTAGCAACCATATACTGGTCACGTGACTGATCATGCACAGATCACGTAAATGATCATGCACTGTTCACGTGACTGATCATGTACTGATCACGTGACTGATCATGCACTGATCACGTGGCTATCATGCTCTGCTCACGTGGCTGATCATGCAACGATCACGTAGCAACCATGTACTGGTCACGTGACTGATCATGCACTGATCACGTAAATGATCATGCACTGATCACGTGGCTGATCACACATGTATCACGTGACTGATCATGCACTGATCACGTGGCTCTCATGCACTGATCACGTGGCTGTCATGCACTGATCACGTGGATATCATGCACTGATCACGTGGCTGATCACACACGTATCACATGACTGATCATGCACTGATCACGTGGCTATCATGCACTGATCACGTGGCTATCATGCACTGATCACGTGGCTGATCATGCAATGATCACGTAGCTCCATGTACTGGTCACGTGACTGATCATGCACTGATCACGTAATTGATCATGCACTGATCACGTGGCTGATCATGCACTGATCACGTGGCTGATCATGCACTGATCACATGACTGATCATGCACTGATCACGTGACTGATCATGCACTGATCACGTGGCTATCATGCACTGATCACGTGGCTGATCATGCACTGATCACGTGCCTGATCATGCACTGATCACGTGGCTGATCATGCACTGATCACGTGACTGATCATGCACTGATCACGTGGCTGATCATGCACTGATCACGTGGCTATCATGCACTGATCACGTGGCTGACATACACTGATCACGTGACTGATCATGCACTGATCACGTGGCTATCATGCACTGCTCACGTGGCTGTCATGCATGATCACGTAGCAACCATGTACTGGTCACGTGACTGATCATGCACTGATCACGTATGATCATGCACTGATCACGTGACTGATCATGCACTGATCACGTGACTGATCATGCACTGATCACGTGGCTATCATGCACTGATCACGTGGCTGATCATGCACTGATCACGTGCAACCATGTACTGGTCACGTGACTGATCATGCACTGATCACGTAATTGATCATGCACTGATCACGTGGCTGATCATGCACTGATCACGTGGCTGATCACACTGATCACGTGACTGATCATGCACTGATCACGTGGCTATCATGCACTGATCACGTGGCTATCATGCACTGATCACGTGGCTGATCATGCAATGATCACGTAGCTACCATGTACTGATCACGTGACTGATCATGCACTGATCACGTAATTGATCATGCACTGATCACGTGGCTGATCATGCACTGATCACGTGGCTGATCATGCACTGATCACGTAACTGATCATGCACTGATCACGTGACTGATCATGCACTGATCACGTGGCTATCATGCACTGATCACGTGGCTGACATACACTGATCACGTGCCTGATCATGCACTGATCACGTGGCTGATCATGCACTGATCACGTGACTGATCATGCACTGATCACGTGTCTGATCATGCACTGATCACGTGGCTATCATGCACTGCTCACGTGGCTGATCATGCCATGATCACGCAGCTACCATGTACTGGTCACATGACTGATCATGCACTGATCACGTGACTGATCATGCAGTGATCACGTGGCTATCATGCACTACTCACGTGGCTGATCATGCAATGATCATGTAGCTACCATGTACAGGTCACGTGAATGATCATACACCCATCAGGTGACTGATCATGCACTGATCACGTGGCTATCATGCACTGATCACGAGACTGATCATGCACTGATCACGTCTATATCATGCACTGATCACATGACTGCCCATGCACTGATCACGTGGATGATCATACACTAATCTTGTGACAGATCATGCACTGATCACGTGGCTGATCATGCACTGATACCGTGACTGAGCATGGACTGATCACATGACTATCATGTAGTGATCACGTGACTTAATGGCGCTGATCATGTGACTGATCATGCGCTGATCATGTTTGCTATCATACACTGATCATGTGCCTCTGGAGGCAATAAACAAAGAGCTGAGTAGGCACGAATCAAACAGTCAGCAGGCAATAATCATGGAACTCAGGTGTGAGGAATCATGCTGCTCAGCTGGCAATAATCAAGCAGCTGAACAGGCAGGAATTACGCAGCACAGCTGGCAATTGTCAAGCAGATGACAGGCAGGAATCGTGCAGCTCAGCTGGCAATTGTCAAGCAGATGAGCAGACAGTAATCACGCAGCTCAGCAGGCCCAGATCACGTGACTGAACATGCACTGTTCACGTGGCTGATCATACACTGATCACGTGATGATCATGCACTGATCACTTGGATATCATGCACTGATCACGTGGCTGATCATACACTGTTCACGTGTCTGACCATGCACTGATCACGTGGCTGATCATACACTGCTCACGTAACTGATCATGCACTGATCACGTGGCTATCATGCACTGATCACGTGGCTGAACATGCACTGTTCACGTGGCTGATCACACACCTGTCACGTGACATATCATGCACTGATCACGTGGCACTCATGCACTGATCACGTGGCTGATCATACTCTGCTCACGTAACTCATGCACACATCACGTGGCTATCATGCACTGCTCACGTGGCTCGTCATGGAATGATCACGTAGCAACCATATACTGGTCACGTGACTGATCATGCACAGATCACGTAAATGATCATGCACTGTTCACGTGACTGATCATGTACTGATCACGTGACTGATCATGCACTGATCACGTGGCTATCATGCTCTGCTCACGTGGCTGATCATGCAACGATCACGTAGCAACCATGTACTGGTCACGTGACTGATCATGCACTGATCACGTAATGATCATGCACTGATCACGTGGCTGATCACACATGTATCACGTGACTGATCATGCACTGATCACGTGGCTCTCATGCACTGATCACGTGGCTGTCATGCACTGATCACGTGGATATCATGCACTGATCACGTGGCTGATCACACACGTATCACATGACTGATCATGCACTGATCACGTGGCTATCATGCACTGATCACGTGGCTATCATGCACTGATCACGTGGCTGATCATGCAATGATCACGTAGCTCCATGTACTGGTCACGTGACTGATCATGCATGATCACGTAATTGATCATGCACTGATCACGTGGCTGATCATGCACTGATCACGTGGCTGATCATGCACTGATCACATGACTGATCATGCACTGATCACGTGACTGATCATGCACTGATCACGTGGCTATCATGCACTGATCACGTGGCTGACATACACTGATCACGTGCCTGATCATGCACTGATCACGTGGCTGATCATGCACTGATCACGTGACTGATCATGCACTGATCACGTGTCTGATCATGCACTGATCACGTGGCTATCATGCACTGATCACGTGGCTGATCATACACTGATCACGTGCCTGATCATGCACTGATCACGTGGCTATCATGCACTGCTCACGTGGCTGTCATGCATGATCACGTAGCAACCATGTACTGGTCACGTGACTGATCATGCAAGATCACGTAATGATCATGCACTGATCACGTGACTGATCATGCACTGATCACGTGACTGATCATGCACTGATCACGTGGCTATCATGCACTGATCACGTGGCTGATCATGCACGATCACGTAGCAACCATGCACTGATCACGTGACTGATCATGCACTGATCACGTAATTGATCATGCACTGATCACGTGGCTCATCATGCACTGATCACGTGGCTGATCACACATGTATCACGTGACTGATCATGCACTGATCACGTGGCTATCATGCACTGATCACGTGGCTATCATGCACTGATCACGTGGCTGATCAGGCAATGATCACGTAGCTACCATGTACTGGTCACGTGACTGATCATGCACTGAGCACGTAATTGATCATGCACTGATCACGTGGCTGATCATGCACTGATCACGTGGCTGATCATGCACTGATCACATAACTGATCATGCACTGATCACGTGACTGATCATGCACTGATCACGTGGCTATCATGCACTGATCACGTGGCTGGACATACACTGATCACGTGCCTGGTCATGCACTGATCACGTGGCTGATCATGCACTGATCACGTGACTGATCATGCACTGATCACGTGACTGATCATGCACTGATCACGTGGCTATCATGCACTGCTCACGTGGCTGATCATGCCATGATCACGCAGCTACCATGTACTGGTCACATGACTGATCATGCACTGATCACGTGACTGATCATGCAGTGATCACGTGGCTATCATGCACTACTCACGTGGCTGATCATGCAATGATCATGTAGCTACCATGTACAGGTCACGTGAATGATCATACACCCATCAGGTGACTGATCATGCACTGATCACGTGGCTATCATGCACTGATCACGAGACTGATCATGCACTGATCACGTCTATATCATGCACTGATCACATGACTGCCCATGCACTGATCACGTGGATGATCATACACTAATCTTGTGACAGATCATGCACTGATCACGTGGCTGATCATGCACTGATACCGTGACTGAGCATGGACTGATCACATGACTATCATGTAGTGATCACGTGACTTAATGGCGCTGATCATGTGACTGATCATGCGCTGATCATGTTTGCTATCATACACTGATCATGTGCCTCTGGAGGCAATAAACAAAGAGCTGAGTAGGCACGAATCAAACAGTCAGCAGGCAATAATCATGGAACTCAGGTGTGAGGAATCATGCTGCTCAGCTGGCAATAATCAAGCAGCTGAGCAGGCAGGAATTACGCAGCACAGCTGGCAATTGTCAAGCAGATGACAGGCAGGAATCGTGCAGCTCAGCTGGCAATTGTCAAGCAGATGAGCAGACAGTAATCACGCAGCTCAGCAGGCCCAGATCACGTGACTGAGCATGCACTGTTCACGTGGCTGATCATACACTGATCACGTGATGATCATGCACTGATCACTTGGATATCATGCACTGATCACGTGGCTGATCATACACTGTTCACGTGTCTGACCATGCACTGATCACGTGGCTGATCATACACTGCTCACGTAACTGATCATGCACTGATCACGTGGCTATCATGCACTGATCACGTGGCTGAACATGCACTGTTCACGTGGCTGATCACACACCTGTCACGTGACATATCATGCACTGATCACGTGGCACTCATGCACTGATCACGTGGCTGATCATACTCTGCTCACGTAACTCATGCACACATCACGTGGCTATCATGCACTGCTCACGTGGCTCGTCATGGAATGATCACGTAGCAACCATATACTGGTCACGTGACTGATCATGCAAAGATCACGTAAATGATCATGCACTGTTCACGTGACTGATCATGTACTGATCACGTGACTGATCATGCACTGATCACGTGGCTATCATGCTCTGCTCACGTGGCTGATCATGCAACGATCACGTAGCAACCATGTACTGGTCACGTGACTGATCATGCACTGATCACGTAATTGATCCTGCACTGATCACGTGGCTCATCATGCACTGATCACGTGGCTGATCACACATGTATCACGTGACTGATCATGCACTGATCACGTGGCTCTCATGCACTGATCACGTGGCTGTCATGCACTGATCACGTGGATATCATGCACTGATCACGTGGCTGATCACACACGTATCACATGACTGATCATGCACTGATCACGTGGCTATCATGCACTGATCACGTGGCTATCATGCACTGATCACGTGGCTGATCATGCACTGATCACGTAGCTACCATGCACTGATCACGTGGCTGATCATGCACTGATCACGTAACTGATCATGCACTGATCACGTGGCTGATCATGCACTGATCACGTGGCTGATCATGCACTGATCACGTGGCTATCATGCACTGATCACGTGGCTGATCATGCACTGATCACGTAGCTACCATGCACTGATCACGTGACTGATCATGCACTGATCACGTGGCTGATCATGCACTGATCACGTGGCTGATCATGCACTGATCACGTGATGATCATACACTGATCACGTAACTGATCATGCACTGATCACGTGACTGATCATGCACTGATCACGTGGCTATCATGCACTGATCACGTGGCTGATCATACACTGATCACGTGCCTGATCATGCACTGATCACGTGGCTATCATGCACTGATCACGTGGCTGTCATGCATGATCACGTATATCATGCACTGATCACGTGACTGATCATGCACTGATCACGTAAATGATCATGCACTGATCACGTGACTGATCATGCACTGATCACGTGACTGATCATGCACTGATCACGTGACTGATCATGCACTGATCACGTGGCTATCATGCACTGATCACGTGGCTGATCATGCACGATCACGTAGCACCATGTACTGGTCACGTGACTGATCATGCACTGATCACGTAATTGATCATGCACTGATCACGTGGCTGATCATGCACTGATCACGTGGCTGATCACACTGTATCACGTGACTGATCATGCACTGATCACGTGGCTCTCATGCACTGATCACGTGGCTATCATGCACTGATCACGTGGCTGATCACACGTATCATGACTGATCATGCACTGATCACGTGGCTGATCATGCACTGATCACGTGGCTATCATGCACTGATCACGTGGCTGATCATGCACTGATCACGTAGCTACCATGTACTGGTCACGTGACTGATCATGCACTGATCACGTAATTGATCATGCACTGATCATGTGGCTGATCATGCACTGATCACGTGGCTGATCATACACTGATGACATAACTGATCATGCACTGATCACGTGACTGATCATGCACTGATCACGTGGCTATCATGCACTGATCACGTGCCTGACATGCACTGATCACGTGCCTGATCATGCACTGATCACGTGGCTGATCATGCACTGATCACGTGACTGATCATGCACTGATCACGTGCTGATCATGCACTGATCACGTGGCTATCATGCATCACGTGGCTGATCATGCACTGATCACGTGACTGATCATGCACTGATCACGTGGCTATCATGCACTGATCACGTGGCTGATCATGCACTGATCACGTGGCTGATCACACACTGTCACGTGACTATCATGCACTGATCACGTGGCACTCATGCACTGATCACGTGGCTGATCATGCACTGATCACGTGACTCATGCACACATCACGTGGCTATCATGCACTGCTCACGTGGCTCGTCATGCAATGATCACGTAGCTACCATATACTGACACGTGACTGATCATGCACTGATCACGTAAATGATCATGCACTGATCACGTGACTGATCATGCACTGATCACGTGACTGATCATGCACTGATCACGTGGCTATCATGCACTGATCACGTGGCTGATCATGCACGATCACGTAGCAACCATGTACTGGTCACGTGACTGATCATGCACTGATCACGTAACTGATCATGCACTGATCACGTGACTGATCATACATGATCACGTGACTGATCATGCACTGATCACGTGGCTCTCATGCACTGATCACGTGGCTGTCATGCACTGATCACGTGGATATCATGCACTGATCACGTGGCTGATCACACACTATCACATGACTGATCATGCACTGATCACGTGGCTATCATGCACTGATCACGTGGCTATCATGCACTGATCATGTGGCTGATCATGCAATGATCACGTAGCTCCCATGTACTGATCACGTGACTGATCATGCACTGATCACGTAATTGATCATGCACTGATCACGTGGCTGATCATGCACTGATCACGTGGCTGATCATGCACTGATCACGTAACTGATCATGCACTGATCACGTGACTGATCATGCACTGATCACGTGGCTATCATGCACTGATCACTTGGCTGACATACACTGATCACGTGCCTGATCATGCACTGATCACGTGGCTGATCATGCACTGATCACGTGACTGATCATGCACTGATCACGTGACTGATCATGCACTGATCACGTGGCTATCATGCACTGATCACGTGGCTGATCATACACTGATCACGTGCCTGATCATGCACTGATCACGTGGCTATCATGCACTGCTCACGTGGCTGTCATGCATGATCACGTAGCAACCATGTACTGTAACGTGACTGATCATGCACTGATCACGTAAATGATCATGCACTGTTCACGTGACTGATCATGCACTGATCACGTGACTGATCATGCACTGATCACGTGGCTATCATGCACTGCTCACGTGGCTGATCATGCAACGATCACGTAGCAACCATGTACTGGTCACGTGACTGATCATGCACTGATCACGTAATTGATCATGCACTGATCACGTGGCTCATCATGCACTGATCACGTGGCTGATCACACATGTATCACGTGACTGATCATGCACTGATCACGTGGCTATCATGCACTGATCACGTGGCTATCATGCACTGATCACGTGGCTGATCATGCAATGATCACGTAGCTACCATGTACTGATCACGTGACTGATCATGCACTGATCACGTAATTGATCATGCACTGATCACGTGGCTGATCATGCACTGATCACGTGGCTGATCATACACTGATCACGTAACTGATCATGCACTGATCACGTGACTGATCATGCACTGATCACGTGGCTATCATGCACTGATCACTTGGCTGACATACACTGATCACGTGCCTGGTCATGCACTGATCACGTGGCTGATCATGCACTGATCACGTGACTGATCATGCACTGATCACGTGTCTGATCATGCACTGATCACGTGGCTATCATGCACTGCTCACGTGGCTGATCATGCCATGATCACGCAGCTACCATGTACTGGTCACATGACTGATCATGCACTGATCACGTGACTGATCATGCAGTGATCACGTGGCTATCATGCACTACTCACGTGGCTGATCATGCAATGATCATGTAGCTACCATGTACAGGTCACGTGAATGATCATACACCCATCAGGTGACTGATCATGCACTGATCACGTGGCTATCATGCACTGATCACGAGACTGATCATGCACTGATCACGTCTATATCATGCACTGATCACATGACTGCCCATGCACTGATCACGTGGATGATCATACACTAATCTTGTGACAGATCATGCACTGATCACGTGGCTGATCATGCACTGATACCGTGACTGAGCATGGACTGATCACATGACTATCATGTAGTGATCACGTGACTTAATGGCGCTGATCATGTGACTGATCATGCGCTGATCATGTTTGCTATCATACACTGATCATGTGCCTCTGGAGGCAATAAACAAAGAGCTGAGTAGGCACGAATCAAACAGTCAGCAGGCAATAATCATGGAACTCAGGTGTGAGGAATCATGCTGCTCAGCTGGCAATAATCAAGCAGCTGAACAGGCAGGAATTACGCAGCACAGCTGGCAATTGTCAAGCAGATGACAGGCAGGAATCGTGCAGCTCAGCTGGCAATTGTCAAGCAGATGAGCAGACAGTAATCACGCAGCTCAGCAGGCCCAGATCACGTGACTGAACATGCACTGTTCACGTGGCTGATCATACACTGATCACGTGATGATCATGCACTGATCACTTGGATATCATGCACTGATCACGTGGCTGATCATACACTGTTCACGTGTCTGACCATGCACTGATCACGTGGCTGATCATACACTGCTCACGTAACTGATCATGCACTGATCACGTGGCTATCATGCACTGATCACGTGGCTGAACATGCACTGTTCACGTGGCTGATCACACACCTGTCACGTGACATATCATGCACTGATCACGTGGCACTCATGCACTGATCACGTGGCTGATCATACTCTGCTCACGTAACTCATGCACACATCACGTGGCTATCATGCACTGCTCACGTGGCTCGTCATGGAATGATCACGTAGCAACCATATACTGGTCACGTGACTGATCATGCAAAGATTACGTAAATGATCATGCACTGTTCACGTGACTGATCATGTACTGATCACGTGACTGATCATGCACTGATCACGTGGCTATCATGCTCTGCTCACGTGGCTGATCATGCAAAGATCACGTAGCAACCATGTACTGGTCACGTGACTGATCATGCACTGATCACGTAAATGATCATGCACTGATCACGTGGCTGATCACACATGTATCACGTGACTGATCATGCACTGATCACGTGGCTCTCATGCACTGATCACGTGGCTGTCATGCACTGATCACGTGGATATCATGCACTGATCACGTGGCTGATCACACACGTATCACGTGACTGATCATGCACTGATCACGTGGCTATCATGCACTGATCACGTGGCTATCATGCACTGATCACGTGGCTGATCAGGCAATGATCACGTAGCTACCATGTACTGGTCACGTGACTGATCATGCACTGATCACGTAATTGATCATGCACTGATCATGTGGCTGATCATGCACTGATCACGTGGCTGATCATGCACTGATCACATAACTGATCATGCACTGATCACGTGACTGATCATGCACTGATCACGTGGCTATCATGCACTGATCACGTGGCTGGACATGCACTGATCACGTGCTGATCATGCACTGATCACGTGGCTGATCATGCACTGATCACGTGACTGATCATGCACTGATCACGTGGCTGATCATGCACTGATCACGTGGCTATCATGCACTGATCACGTGGCTGATCATGCACTGATCACGTGACTGATCATGCACTGATCACGTGGCTATCATGCACTGATCACGTGGCTGATCATGCACTGATCACGTGGCTGATCATGCACTGATCACGTGACTCATGCACTGATCACGTGGCACTCATGCACTGATCACGTGGCTGATCATACACTGATCACGTAACTCATGCACTGATCACGTGGCTATCATGCACTGATCACGTGGCTGTCATGCAATGATCACGTGACCATCATACTGATCACGTGACTGATCATGCACTGATCACGTGGCTGATCATGCACTGATCACGTGACTGATCACACATGATCACGTGACTGATCATGCACTGATCACGTGGCTCATGCACTGATCACGTGGCTGTCATGCACTGATCACGTGGATATCATGCACTGATCACGTGGCTGATCATGCACTGATCACGTGACTGATCATGCACTGATCACGTGGCTGATCATGCACTGATCACGTGGCTATCATGCACTGATCACGTGGCTGATCATGCAATGATCACGTAGCTCCCATGCACTGATCACGTGACTGATCATGCACTGATCACGTAATTGATCATGCACTGATCACGTGGCTGATCATGCACTGATCACGTGGCTGATCATGCACTGATCACGTAACTGATCATGCACTGATCACGTGACTGATCATGCACTGATCACGTGGCTATCATGCACTGATCACGTGGCTGGACATGCACTGATCACGTGCCTGTCATGCACTGATCACGTGGCTGATCATGCACTGATCACGTGACTGATCATGCACTGATCACGTGACTGATCATGCACTGATCACGTGGCTATCATGCACTGATCACGTGGCTGATCATACACTGATCACGTGCCTGATCATGCACTGATCACGTGGCTATCATGCACTGCTCACGTGGCTGTCATGGCATGATCACGTAGCAACCATCACTGGTCACGTGACTGATCATGCACTGATCACGTAAATGATCATGCACTGTTCACGTGACTGATCATGCACTGATCACGTGACTGATCATGCACTGATCACGTGGCTATCATGCACTGCTCACGTGGCTGATCATGCACGATCACGTAGCAACCATGTACTGGTCACGTGACTGATCATGCACTGATCACGTAATTGATCATGCACTGATCACGTGGCTCATCATGCACTGATCACGTGGCTGATCACACATGTATCACGTGACTGATCATGCACTGATCACGTGGCTATCATGCACTGATCACGTGGCTATCATGCACTGATCACGTGGCTGATCATGCACTGATCACGTAGCTACCATGCACTGATCACGTGACTGATCATGCACTGATCACGTTGATCATGCACTGATCACGTGGCTGATCATGCACTGATCACGTGGCTGATCATGCACTGATCACGACTGATCATGCACTGATCACGTGACTGATCATGCACTGATCACGTGGCTATCATGCACTGATCACGTGGCTGACATACACTGATCACGTGCCTGATCATGCACTGATCACGTGGCTGATCATGCACTGATCACGTGACTGATCATGCACTGATCACGTGGCTGATCATGCACTGATCACGTGGCTATCATGCACTGATCACGTGGCTGATCATGCCATGATCACGCAGCTACCATGTACTGGTCACATGACTGATCATGCACTGATCACGTGACTGATCATGCAGTGATCACGTGGCTATCATGCACTACTCACGTGGCTGATCATGCAATGATCATGTAGCTACCATGTACAGGTCACGTGAATGATCATACACCCATCAGGTGACTGATCATGCACTGATCACGTGGCTATCATGCACTGATCACGAGACTGATCATGCACTGATCACGTCTATATCATGCACTGATCACATGACTGCCCATGCACTGATCACGTGGATGATCATACACTAATCTTGTGACAGATCATGCACTGATCACGTGGCTGATCATGCACTGATACCGTGACTGAGCATGGACTGATCACATGACTATCATGTAGTGATCACGTGACTTAATGGCGCTGATCATGTGACTGATCATGCGCTGATCATGTTTGCTATCATACACTGATCATGTGCCTCTGGAGGCAATAAACAAAGAGCTGAGTAGGCACGAATCAAACAGTCAGCAGGCAATAATCATGGAACTCAGGTGTGAGGAATCATGCTGCTCAGCTGGCAATAATCAAGCAGCTGAGCAGGCAGGAATTACGCAGCACAGCTGGCAATTGTCAAGCAGATGACAGGCAGGAATCGTGCAGCTCAGCTGGCAATTGTCAAGCAGATGAGCAGACAGTAATCACGCAGCTCAGCAGGCCCTGATCACGTGACTGAGCATGCACTGTTCACGTGGCTGATCATACACTGATCACGTGATGATCATGCACTGATCACTTGGATATCATGCACTGATCACGTGGCTGATCATACACTGTTCACGTGTCTGACCATGCACTGATCACGTGGCTGATCATACACTGCTCACGTAACTGATCATGCACTGATCACGTGGCTATCATGCACTGATCACGTGGCTGAACATGCACTGTTCACGTGGCTGATCACACACTGTCACGTGACATATCATGCACTGATCACGTGGCACTCATGCACTGATCACGTGGCTGATCATACTCTGCTCACGTAACTCATGCACACATCACGTGGCTATCATGCACTGCTCACGTGGCTGTCATGGAATGATCACGTAGCAACCATATACTGGTCACGTGACTGATCATGCACTGATCACGTAAATGATCATGCACTGTTCACGTGACTGATCATGCACTGATCACGTGACTGATCATGCACTGATCACGTGGCTATCATGCACTGATCACGTGCTGATCATGCACTGATCACGTAATTGATCATGCACTGATCACGTGGCTGATCATGCACTGATCACGTGGCTGATCACACATGATCACGTGACTGATCATGCACTGATCACGTGACTGATCATGCACTGATCACGTGGCTGATCATGCACTGATCACGTGGCTGATCATGCACTGATCACGTAACTGATCATGCACTGATCACGTGACTGATCATGCACTGATCACGTGGCTATCATGCACTGATCACGTGGCTGATCATGCACTGATCACGTGCCTGATCATGCACTGATCACGTGGCTGATCATGCACTGATCACGTGACTGATCATGCACTGATCACGTGGCTGATCATGCACTGATCACGTGGCTATCATGCACTGATCACGTGGCTGACATACACTGATCACGTGCCTGATCATGCACTGATCACGTGGCTATCATGCACTGATCACGTGGCTCGTCATGGCATGATTACGTAGCAACCACGTACTGGTAACGTGACTGATCATGCAAAGATCACGTAAATGATCATGCACTGTTCACGTGACTGATCATGTACTGATCACGTGACTGATCATGCACTGACCACGTGGCTATCATGCTCTGCTCACGTGGCTGATCATGCAACGATCACGTAGCAACCATGTACTGGTCACGTGACTGATCATGCACTGATCACGTAATTGATCCTGCACTGATCACGTGGATATCATGCACTGATCACGTGGCTGATCACACATGTATCACGTGACTGATCATGCACTGATCACGTGGCTATCATGCACTGATCACGTGGCTATCATGCACTGATCATGTGGCTGATCAGGCAATGATCACGTAGCTACCATGTACTGGTCACGTGACTGATCATGCACTGAACAAGTAATTGATCATGCACTGATCATGTGGCTGATCATGCACTGATCACGTGGCTGATCATACACAGATCACATAACTGATCATGCACTGATCACGTGACTGATCATGCACTGATCACGTGGCTATCATGCACTGATCACTTGGTTGGACATACACTGATCACGTGCCTGGTCATGCACTGATCACGTGGCTGATCATGCACTGATCACGTGACTGATCATGCACTGATCTCGTGTTTGATCATGCACTGATCACGTGGCTATCATGCACTGCTCACGTGGCTGATCATGCCATGATCACGCAGCTACCATGTACTGGTCACATGACTGATCATGCACTGATCACGTGACTGATCATGCAGTGATCACGTGGCTATCATGAACTACTCACGTGGCTGATCATGCAATGATCACGTAGCTACCATGTACAGGTCACGTGAATGATCATACACCCATCAGGTGACTGATCATGCACTGATCACGTGGCTATCATGCACTGATCACGAGACTGATCATGCACTGTTCACGTCTATATCATGCACTGATCACATGACTGCCCGTGCACTGATCACGTGGATGATCATACACTAATCTTGTGACAGATCATGCACTGATCACGTGGCTGTTCATGCACTGATACCGTGACTGAGCATGGACTGATCACATGACTATCATGTAGTGATCACGTGACTTAATGGCGCTGATCATGTGACTGATCATGCGCTGATCATGTTTGCTATCATACACTGATCATGTGCCTCTGGAGGCAATAAACAAAGAGCTGAGTAGGCACGAATCAAACAGTCAGCAGGCAATAATCATGGAACTCAGGTGTGAGGAATCATGCTGCTCAGCTGGTAATAATCAAGCAGCTGAACAGGCAGGAATTACGCAGCACAGCTGGCAATTGTCAAGCAGATGACAGGCAGGAATCGTGCAGCTCGGCTGGCAATTGTCAAGCAGATGAGCAGACAGTAATCACGAAGCTCAGCAGGCCCAGATCACGTGACTGAGCATGCACTCTTCACGTGGCTGATCATACACTGATCACGTGATGATCATGCACTGATCACTTGGATATCATGCACTGATCACGTGGCTGATCATACACTGTTCACGTGTCTGACCATGCAGTGCTCACGTGGCTGATCATACACTGCTCACGTAACTGATCATGCACTGATCACGTGGCTATCATGCACTGATCACGTGGCTGAACATGCACTGTTCACGTGGCTGATCACACACCTGTCACGTGACATATCATGCACTGATCACGTGGCACTCATGCACTGATCACGTGGCTGATCATACTCTGCTCACGTAACTCATGCACACATCACGTGGCTATCATGCACTGCTCACGTGGCTCGTCATGGAATGATCACGTAGCAACCATATACTGGTAACGTGACTGATCATGCAAAGATCACGTAAATGATCATGCACTGTTCACGTGACTGATCATGTGCTGATCACGTGACTGATCATGCACTGACCACGTGGCTATCATGCTCTGCTCACGTGGCTGATCATGCAACGATCACGTAGCAACCATGTACTGGTCACGTGACTGATCATGCACTGATCACGTAATTGATCCTGCACTGATCACGTGGCTCATCATGCACTGATCACGTGGTTGATCACACATGTATCACGTGACTGATCATGCACTGATCACGTGGCTCTCATGCACTGATCACGTGGCTGTCATGCACTGATCACGTGGATATCATGCACTGATCACGTGGCTGATCACACACGTATCACATGACCGATCATGCACTGATCACGTGGCTATCATGCACTGATCACGTGGCTATCATGCACTGATCATGTGGCTGATCAGGCAATGATCACGTAGCTACCATGTACTGGTCACGTGGCTGATCATGCACTGATCACGTAACTGATCATGCACTGATCACGTGGCTGTCATGCACTGATCACGTGGCTATCATGCACTGATCACGTGGCTGATCATGCACTGATCACGTGACTGACCATGCACTGATCACGTGGCTGATCATGCACTGATCACGTGGCTGGACATGCACTGATCACGTGCCTGGTCATGCACTGATCACGTGGCTGATCATGCACTGATCACGTAACTGATCATGCACTGATCTCGTGTCTGATCATGCACTGATCACGTGGCTATCATGCACTGCTCACGTGGCTGGTCATGCACTGATCACGTGCCAGCTCATGTACTGATCACGTGACTGATAATGCACTGATCACGTGACTGATCATGCACTGATCACGTGGCTATCATGCACTGCTCACGTGGCTGATCATGCAATGATCACGTGGCTACCATGCACTGGTCACGTGACTGATCATACACCCATCACGTGACTGATCATGCACTGATCACGTGGCTATCATGCACTGATCACGTGGCTGATCATGCACTGTTCACGTCTATATCATGCACTGATCACGTGACTGCCCGTGCACTGATCACGTGGATGATCATACACTAATCATGTGACTGATCATGCACTGATCACGTGGCTGATCATGCACTGATAGCGTGACTGAGCATGGACTGACCACATGACTATCATGTAGTGATCACGTGACTTAATGGCTCTGATCATGTGACTGATCATGCGCTGATCATGTTTGCTATCATACACTGATCATGTGCCTCTGGAGGCAATAAACAAAGAGCTGAGTAGGCACGAATCAAACAGTCAGCAGGCAATAATCCTGGGAACTCAGGTGTGAGGAATCATGCTGCTCAGTTGGCAATAATCAAGCAGCTGAACAGGCAGGAATTACGCAGCACAGCTGGCAATTGTCAAGCAGATGACAGGCAGGAATCGTGCAGCTCAGCTGGCAATTGTCAAGCAGATGAGCAGACAGTAATCACGCAGCTCAGCAGGCCCAGATAACGTGACTGAGCATGCACTGTTCACGTGGCTGATCATACACTGATCACGTGATGATCATGCACTGATCACTTGGATATCATGCACTGATCACGTGGCTGATCATACACTTTTCACGTGTCTGACCATGCAGTGCTCACGTGGCTGATCATACACTGCTCACGTAACTGATCATGCACTGATCACGTGGCTATCATGCACTGATCACGTGGCTGAACATGCACTGTTCACGTGGCTGATCACACACCTGTCACGTGACATATCATGCACTGATCACGTGGCACTCATGCACTGATCACGTGGCTGATCATACTCTGCTCATGTAACTCATGCACACATCACGTGGCTATCATGCACTGCTCACGTGGCTCGTCATGGAATGATCACGTAGCAACCATATACTGGTAACGTGACTGATCATGCAAAGATCACGTAAATGATCATGCACTGTTGACGTGACTGATCATGTACTGATCACGTGACTGATCATGCACTGACCACGTGGCTATCATGCTCTGCTCACGTGGCTGATCATGCAACGATCACGTAGCAACCATGTACTGGTCACGTGACTGATCATGCACTGATCACGTAATTGATCATGCACTGATCACGTGGCTGATCATGCACTGATCACGTGGCTGATCACACATGTATCACGTGGCTCATCATGCACTGATCACGTGGCTCATGCACTGATCACGTGGATATCATGCACTGATCACGTGGCTGATCACACACGTATCACATGACTGATCATGCAATGATCACGTGGCTATCATGCACTGATCACGTGGCTATCATGCACTGATCACGTGGCTGATCAGGCAATGATCACGTAGCTACCATGTACTGGTCACGTGACTGATCATGCACTGATCACGTAACTGATCATGCACTGATCACGTGGCTGATCATGCACTGATCACGTGGCTGATCATACACTGATCACGTAACTGATCATGCACTGATCACGTGGCTGATCATGCACTGATCACGTGGCTATCATGCACTGATCACGTGCCTGATCATACACTGATCACGTGCCTGGTCATGCACTGATCACGTGGCTGATCATGCACTGATCACGTGACTGATCATGCACTGATCACGTGCCTGATCATGCACTGATCACGTGGCTATCATGCACTGCTCACGTGGCAGATCATACACTGCTCACGTGGCTGATCATGCACTGATCACGTGGCTATCATGCACTGATCACGTGGCTGAACATGCACTGTTCACGTGGCTGATCACACACCTGTCACGTGACATATCATGCACTGATCACGTGGCACTCATGCACTGATCACGTGGCTGATCATACTCTGCTCACGTAACTCATGCACACATCACGTGGCTATCATGCACTGCTCACGTGGCTGATCATGGAATGATCACGTAGCAACCATGTACTGGTAACGTGACTGATCATGCAAAGATCACGTAAATGATCATGCACTGTTCACGTGACTGATCACACATGTATCACGTGACTGATCATGCACTGATCACGTGGCTCTCATGCACTGATCACGTGGCTGTCATGCACTGATCACGTGGATATCATGCACTGATCACGTGGCTGATCACACACGTATCACATGACTGATCATTCACTGATCACGTGGCTATCATGCACTGATCACGTGGCTATCATGCACTGATCATGTGGCTGATCAGGCAATGATCACGTAGCTACCATGTACTGGTCACGTGACTGATCATGCACTGAACACGTAATTGATCATGCACTGATCATGTGGCTGATCATGCACTGATCACGTGGCTGATCATACACTGATCACATAACTGATCATGCACTGATCACGTGACTGATCATGCACTGATCACGTGGCTATCATGCACTGATCACTTGGCTGGACATACACTGATCACGTGGCTGGTCATGCACTGATCACGTGGCCGATCATGCACTGATCACGTGACTGATCATGCACTGATCTCGTGTTTGATCATGCACTGATCACGTGGCTATCATGCACTGATCACTTGGGTGACATACACTGATCATGTGCCTGGTCATGCACTGATCACGTGGCTATCATGCACTGCTCACGTGGCTCGATCATGGCATGATTACGTAGCAACCATCTACTGGTAACGTGACTGATCATGCACTGATCACGTAAATGATCATGCACTGATCACGTGACTGATCATGTACTGATCACGTGACTGATCATGCACTGACCACGTGGATATCATGCTCTGATCACGTGGCTGATCATGCAACGATCACGTAGCAACCATGTACTGGTCACGTGACTGATCATGCACAGATCACGTAATTGATCCTGCACTGATCACGTGGCTCATCATGCACTGATCACGTGGCTGATCACACATGTATCACGTGACTGATCATGCACTGATCACGTGGCTATCATGCACTGATCACGTGGCTATCATGCACTGATCATGTGGCTGATCAGGCAATGATCATGTAGCTACCATGTACTGGTCACGTGACTGATCATGCACTGAACACGTAATTGATCATGCACTGATCATGTGGCTGATCATGCACTGATCACGTGGCTGATCATACACTGATCACGTAACTGATCATGCACTGATCACGTGACTGATCATGCACTGATCACGTGGCTATCATGCACTGATCACTTGGCTGGACAAACACTGATCACGTGCCTGGTCATGCACTGATCACGTGGCTGATCATGCACTGATCACGTGACTGATCATGCACTGATCTCGTGTTTGATCATGCACTGATCACGTGGCTATCATGCACTGCTCACGTGGCTGATTATGCCATGATCACGCAGCTACCATGTACTGGTCACATGACTGATCATGCACTGATCACGTGACTGATCATGCAGTGATCATGTGGCTGTCATGCACTACTCACGTGGCTGATCATGCAATGATCACGTAGCTACCATGTACAGGTCACGTGAATGATCATACACCCATCAGGAGACTGATCATGCACTGATCACGTGGCTATCATGCACTGATCACGAGACTGATCATGCACTGTTCACGTCTATATCATGCACTGATCACATGACTGCCCGTGCACTGATCACATGGATGATCATACACTAATCTTGTGACAGATCATGCACTGATCACGTGGCTGATCATGCACTGATACCGTGACTGAGCATGGACTGATCACATGCCTATCATGTAGTGATCATGTGACTTAATGGCGCTGATCATGTGACTGATCATGCGCTGATCATGTTTGCTATCATACAGTGATCATGTGCCTCTGAAGGCAATAAACAAAGAGCTGAGTAGGCACGAATCAAACAGTCAGCAGGCAATAATCATGGAACTCAGCTGTGAGGAATCATGCTGCTCAGCTGGCAATAATCAAGCAGCTGAGCAGGCAGGAATTACGCAGCACAGCTGGCAAGTGTCAAGCAGATGACAGGCAGGAATCGTGCAGCTCAGCTGGCAATTGTCAAGCAGATGAGCAGACAGTAATCACGCAGCTCAGCACGCCCTGATCACGTGACTGAGCATGCACTGTTCATGTGGCTGATCATACACTGATCACGTGATTGATCATGCACTGATCACTTGGATATCATGCACTGATCACGTGGCTGATCAAACACTGTTCACGTGTCTGACCATGCAGTGCTCACGTGGCTGATCATACACTGCTCACGTAACTGATCATGCACTGATCACGTGGCTATCATGCACTGATCACGTGGCTGAACATGCACTGTTCACGTGGCTGATCACACACCTGTCACGTGACATATCCTGCACTGATCACGTAGCACTCATGCACTGATTACGTGGCTGATCATGCTCTGCTCACGTAACTCATGCACACATCACGTGGCTATCATGCACTGCTCACGTGGCTCGTCATGGAATGATCACGTAGCAACCATATACTGGTCACGTGACTGATCATGCAATGATCACGTAAATGATCATGCACTGTTCACGTGACTGATCATGTACTGATCACGTGGCTGATCATGCACTGACCACGTGGCTATCATGCACTGATCACGTGCTGATCATGCAATGATCACGTAATTGATCCTGCACTGATCACGTGGCTCATCATGCACTGATCACGTGGCTGATCACACATGTATCACGTGACTGATCATGCACTGATCACGTGGCTAATCATGCACTGATCACGTGGCTGATATGCACTGATTACGTGGATATCATGCACTGATCACGTGGCTGATCACACACGTATCACGTGACTGATCATGCACTGATCACGTGGCTATCATGCACTGATCACGTGGCTATCATGCACTGATCACGTGGCTGATCATGCAATGATCACGTAACTACCATGTACTGGTCACGTGACTGATCATGCACTGATCACGTAACTGATCATGCACTGATCACGTGGCTGATCATGCACTGATCACGTGGCTGATCATGCACTGATCACATAACTGATCATGCACTGATCACGTGACTGATCATGCACTGATCACGTGGCTATCATGCACTGATCACGTGGCTATCATGCACTGATCACGTGCTGATCATGCAATGATCACGTAGCTACCATGTACTGGTCACGTGACTGATCATGCACTGATCACGTAATTGATCATGCACTGATCACGTGGCTGATCATGCAGTGATCACGTGACTGATCATGCACTGATCACGTGACTGATCATGCACTGATCACGTGGCTGATCATGCACTGATCACGTGGCTGATCATGCACTGATCACGTGGCTGATCATGCACTGATCACGTGGCTATCATGCACTGCTCACGTGGCTGATCATGCACTGATCACGTGGCTGATCACACACTATCACGTGACTGATCATGCACTGATCACGTGGCTCTCATGCACTGATCACGTGGCTCGCATGCACTGATCACGTGATTGTATGCACTGATCACGTGCTGATCATGCACTGATCACGTGGCTGATCATGCACTGATCACGTGACTGATCATGCACTGATCACGTGTCTGATCATGCACTGATCACGTGGCTATCATGCACTGCTCACGTGGCTGATCATGCACTGATCACGCAGCTACCATGTACTGGTCACGTGACTGATCATGCACTGATCACGTGACTGATCATGCACTGATCACGTGGCTATCATGCACTACACGTGGCTGATCATGCAATGATCACGTAGCTACCATGCACCGGTCACGTGACTGATCATGCACCGATCACGTGACTATCATGCACTGATCACGTGGCTATCATGCACTGATCACGTGACTGATCATGCACTGTTCACGTCTATATCATGCACTGATCACGTGACTGACCATGCACTGATCACGTGGCTGATCATGCACTGATCACGTGACTGATCATGCACTGATCACGTGGCTGATCATGCACTGATACCGTGACTGAGCATGGACTGATCACATGACTATCATGTACTGATCACGTGACTTAATGGCGCTGATCATGTGACTGATCATGCGCTGATCATGTTTGCTATCATACACTGATCATGTGCCTCTGGAGGCAATAAACAAAGAGCTGAGTAGGCACGAATCAAACAGTCAGCAGGCAATAATCATGGAACTCAGCTGTGAGGAATCATGCTGCTCAGCTGGCAATAATCAAGCAGCTGAGCAGGCAGGAATTACGCAGCACAGCTGGCAATTGTCAAGCAGATGACAGGCAGGAATCGTGCAGCTCAGCTGGCAATTGTCAAGCAGATGAGCAGACAGTAATCACGCAGCTCAGCAGGCCATGATCACGTGACTGATCATGCACTGATCACGTGACTGATCATGCACTGATCACGTGGCTATCATGCACTGTCACTTGGCTGGTCATACACTGATCACGTGCCTCGCCATGCACTGATCACGTGGCTGATCATGCACTGATCACGTGGCTATCATGCAGTGATCACGTGGCTATCATGCACTGATCACATGGCTGATCATGCAATGATCACGTGGCTACCATATACTGGTCACGTGACTGATCATGCACTATCACGTGGCTCTCATGCACTGATCACGTGACTGATCATGCACTGTTCACGTGACTGATCATGCACTGATCACGTGGCTATCATGCACTGATCACGTGGCTTGATCATACACTGTTCACGTGTCTGACCATGCACTGCTCACGTGGCTGATCATACACTGTTCACGTAACTGATCATGCACTGATCACGTGGCTATCATGCATTGTTCACGTGGCTGAACATGCACTGTTCACGTGGCTTACCACACACCTGTCACGTGCCTGATCATGCACTGATCACGTGGCACTCATGCACTGATCACGTGGCTGATCATGCACTGATCACATAATTGATCATGCACTGATCATTTGGCTGATCATGCACTGATCACGTGGCTGATCATACACTGATCAGTTGGCTATCATGCACTGATTACTTGGCTGATCATGCACTGATCACGTGACTGATAATGCACTGATCATCTGGCTATCATGCACTCATTACCTGGCTATCGTGCACTGATCACGTGGTTGATCATACACTGATCCCGAGACTGATCTTGCACTGATTACGTCTGTCTCATGCACTGATCACCTGACTGCCCATGCACTGATCACGTGGATAAACATACACTGATCATGTGACAGATCATGCAGTGATCACGCGGCTATCATGCACTGCTCACGTGGCTGATCATGCAATGATCACGTAGCTACCGTGTACTGGTCACGTGAGTGATCATGCACTGATCACGTAATTGATCATACACTGATCAGGTGACTTATCATGCACTGTTCACGTGACTGATCATGCACTGATCACGTGACTGATCATGCACTGATCTCGTTGCTATCATGCACGGTTCACATGGCTGATCATGCAATGATCGCGTAGCTACCATGTACTGGTCACGTGAGTATCATGCACTGATCACGTAATTGATCATGCACTGATCACGTGGCTGATCATACAGTGATCACGTGACTGATCATACACTGATCACGTGGCTGATGATGCACTGATCTCGTTGCTATCATGCACGGTTCACATGGCTGATCATGCAATGATCACGTAGCTACCATGTACTGGTCACGTGACTGATCATGCACTGGTCACGTAATTGATCCTGCACTGATCACGTGGCTCATAATGCACTGATCACATGGCTGATCACACATGTATCACGTGACTGATCATGCACTGATCACGTGGCTCTCATGCACGGATCACGTGGCTCTCATGCACTGATCACGTGGCTATCATGCACTGATCACGTGGCTGATCACCCAATGATCACGTAGCTACCAAGTACTGGTCACGTGACTGATCATGCACTGATCACGTAATTGATCCTGCACTGATCACATGGCTCATCACGCACTGATCAGGTGGCTGATCACACATGTATCACGTGACTGATCATGTACTGATCACGTGACTAATCATGAACTGATCACGTGGCTATCCTGCACTGATCACGTGGCTATCATGCACTGATCACGTGGCTGATCATGCACTGATCACGTGACTGATCATGCACTGATCACGTGGCTATCATGCACTGATCACGTGGCTTATCATGCACTGATCACGTGGCTGATCAGGCACTGATCACGTGACTGACGCACTGATCACGTGGCTGATCATGCACTGATCACGTGACTGATCATGCACTGATCACGTGGCTGATCATGCACTGATCACGTGGCTGATCATGCACTGATCACGTGACTGACATGCACTGATCACGTGACTGTTCATGCACTGATCACGTGGCTATCATGCACTGATCACGTGACTGCGCATGCACTGATCACGTGGCTGTTCGTGCACTGATCACGTGGCTATCATGCACTGATCAGTGACTGACATGCGCTGATCACGGGACTGTGCACGCACTGATCACGTGGCTGATCATGAACTGACCACCTGACCGAGCATGCAGTGATCACGTGGCTGGTCGTGCACTGATCACGTGTTTATCATACACTGATCACGTGACTGAGAGGCGCTGATCACGTGACTGTGCCGTCACTGATCACGTGGCTGAGCAGGCACTGATATCGTGACTGAGCATGCACTGATCATGTGCCGGGAGCCGGGAGGCATTCCACTCTGGACAAAGGTCATGAGGAAGGAGGCTCGGCATATGCAAATGCGGGATCGAGCCTCAGGAGTCCACCCGGATATTCTCGAGCATCTCCCCCCAAAAAAACCGGAGTCTGCCTACTGTATTGCTTTGTGCTCTCACCTCTGATTTCACTGGGGGCTGCCCCCCACCACCATCTCGCTCTCTCTGTCAAAGAGTTAACTTACAGCTCCAATTCATAAAGTTCCTTGTCATTCTTCCCTTTAACTTCCAGCTGAGTCTCCATCTGGAGCGCGGAACCCACCACGCTTACTAATTATGCCTGTGCTGCTAAGACCCACTCGAGAAGGTGTCTAGGGTGAGGCACCTTTCGCTATTCGAGAGGCGCCTGCGGCCTACGTAAGTGGTGCAAACTTCTTGTCTTGAAGTTTGATTGGTCTTCCGCGTAAACCAAGCTACTCAGTCGCTTTTCTCCACCGAATTTTCCTACTGAGCTCTCCTCATACTCTTATTCTTGACATCTCTGATTAGCATATAAAGAGTCGCCTAGGCCATCTCTCCTTCGAATACCCTGGATCAGTTGGGGCTGGTCCCCGGCAGGTGGCGACCGAACAGGGACCTCAGGAGGCAATACTCAAAGAGCTGAGCAGACACGAACCACGCAATCAGCAGGCAATAAGCATGGAGCTCAGCAGTGACGAATCATGCTGCTCAACTGGCAATAATCAAGCACGTGACCAGGCAGGAATCACGCAGCTCAGCTGGCAATTGTCAAGCAGATGAGTCGGCAGGAATCACGCAGCTCAGCAGGCCCTGATCACGTGACTCTGCAGGCACTGATCACGTGGCTGATCAAGTCCAGATCACGTGACTGAGCATGCACTGATCACGTGGCTCTCATGCACTGATGACGTGACTGCGCATGCACTGATGACGTGGCTGATCGGGCACTGATCACATGGCTCATCATGCACTGATCACGTGTTTATCAGGCAATGATCAGTGACTGACAGGCGCTGATCATGGGACTGTGCACGCACTGATCACGTGGCTATCATGCACTGATCACGTGACTGCGCATGCACTGATGACGTGGCTGTTCGGGCACTGATCACGTGTTTATCAGGCAGTGATCAGTGACTGACAGGCGCTGATCAGGGGACTGTGCACGCACTGATCAGGTGGCTGATCAGGAATTGACCACCTGACCGCGCATGCAGTGATCACGTGGCTGGTCGTTCACTGATCACGTGTTTATCATCCGGTGATCACGTGACTGAGAGCTGATCACGTGACTGTGCCGTCAGTGATCACGTGGCTGAGTAGGCACTGATATCGTGACTGAGCATGCACTGATCATGTGCCGGGAGCCGGGGAGGCATTCCACTCTGGACAAAGGTCATGAGGATGGAGGCTCGGCATATGCAAATGCGGGATCGAGCCTCAGGAGTCCACCCGGATATTCTCGAGCATCTCCCCCCCCAAAAAAACCGGAGTCTGCCTACTCTATTGCTTTGTGCTCTCACCTCTGATTTCACAGGGGGCTGTCCCCCACCACCATCTCGCTCTCTCTGTCAAAGAGTTAAATTAGAGCTCCAATTCATAAAGTTCCTTGTCATTCTTCCCTTTAACTTCCAGCTGAGTCTTCATCTGGAGCGCGGAACCCACCACGCTTACTAATTATGCCTGGGCTGCTAAGACCCACTCGAGAAGGTGTCTAGGGTGAGGCACCTTTCGCTATTTGAGAGGGCGCCTGCGGCCTACGTAAGTGGTGCAAACTTCTTGTCTTGAAGTTTGATTGGTCTTCCGCTTAAACCAAGCTACTCAGTCTCTTTTCTCCACTGAATTTTCCTACTGAGCTCTCCTCATACTATTATTCTTGACATCTCTGATTAGCATATAAAGAGTCGCCTAGGCCATCTCTCCTTCGAATACCCTGGATCAGTTGGCGCTGGTCCCCGGCAGGTGGCGACCGAACAGGGACCTCTGGAGGCAATACTCAAAGAGCTGAGCAGACACGAACCACGCAATCAGCAGGCAATAAGCATGGAGCTCAGCAGTGACGAATCATGCTGCTCAACTGGCAATAATTAAGCACGTGACCAGGCAGGAATCACGCAGCTCAGATGGCAATTGTCAAGCAGATGAGCGGCAGGAATCACGCAGCTCAGCAGGCCCTGATCACGTGACTCTGCAGGCACTGATCACGTGGCTGATCAAGTCCAGATCACGTGACTCAGCATGCACTGATCACGTGGCTCTCATGCACTGATGACGTGACTGCGCATGCACTGATGACGTGGCTGATCGGGCACTGATCACATGGCTCATCATGCGCTGATCACGTGTTTATCAGGCAATGATCAGTGACTGAAAGGCGCTGATCATGGGACTGTGCACGCACTGATCACGTGGCTATCATGCACTGATCGCGTGACTGCGCATGCACTGATGACGTGGCTGTTCGGGCACTGATTACGTGTTTATCAGGCAGTGATCAGTGACTGACAGGCGCTGATCAGGGGACTGTGCACGCACTGATCAGGTGGCTGATCAGGAACTGACCACCTGACTGCGCATGCAGTGATCACGTGGCTGGTCGTTCACTGATCACGTGTTTATCATACGGTGATCACGTGACTGAAAGGCGCTGATCACGTGACTGTGCCGTCAGTGATCACGTGGCTGAGCAGGCACTGATATCGTGACTGAGCATGCACTGATCATGTGCCGGGAGCCGGGGAGGCATTCCACTCTGGACAAAGGTCATGAGGAAGGAGGCTCGGCATATGCAAATGCGGGATCGAGCCTCAGGAGTCCACCCGGATATTCTCGAGCATCTCCCCCAAAACCAGAGTCTGCCTACTGTATTGCTTTGTGCTCTCACCTCTGATTTCACTGGGGGCTGTCCCCCACCACCATCTCGCTCTCTCTGTCAAAGAGTTAACTTACAGCTCCAATTCATAAAGTTCCTTGTCATTCTTCCCTTTAACTTCCAGCTGAGTCTCCATCTGGAGCGCAGAACCCACCACGCTTACTAATTATGCCTGGGCTGCTAAGACCCACTGGAGAAGGTGTCTAGGGTGAGGCACCTTTCGCTATTCGAGAGGGCGCCTGCGGCCTACGTAAGTGGTGCAAACTTCTTGTCTTGAAGTTTGATTGGTCTTCCTCGTAAACCAAGCTACTCAGTCTCTTTTCTCCACCGAATTTTCCTACTGAGCTCTCCTCATACTATTATTCTTGACATCTCTGATTAGCATATAAATAGTCGCCAGGCCATCTCTCCTTCGAATACCCTGGATCAGTTGGGGCTGGTCCCTGGCAGGTGGCGACCGAACAGGGACCTCAGGAGGCAATACTCAAAGAGCTGAGCAGACATGAACCACGCAATCAGCAGGCAATAAGCATGGAGCTCAGCAGTGACGAATCATGCTGCTCAGCTGGCAATAATCAAGCACGTGACCAGGCAGGAATCACGCAGCTCAGGTGGCAATTGTCAAGCAGATGAGCCGGCAGGAATCACGCAGCTCAGCAGGGCCTGATCACGTGACTCTGCAGGCACTGATCACGTGGCTGATCAAGTCCAGATCACGTGACTGAGCATGCACTGATCACGTGGCTCTCATGCACTGATGACGTGACTGCGCATGCACTGATGACGTGGCTGATCGGGCACTGATCACATGGCTCATCATGCACTGATCACGTGTTTATCAGGCAATGATCAGTGACTGACAGGCACTGATCATGGGATTGTGCACGCACTGATCACGTGGCTATCATGCACTGATCACGTGACTGTGCATGCACTGATGGCGTGGCTGTTCGGGCACTGATCACGTGTTTATCAGGCAGTGATCAGTGACTGACAGGCGCTGATCACGGGACTGTGCACGCACTGATCAGGTGGCTGATCAGGAACTGACCACCTGACTGCGCGTGCAGTGATCACGTGGCTGGTCGTTCACTGATCACGTGTTTATCATGCGGTGATCACGTGACTGAGAGGCGCTGATCACGTGACTGTGCCGTCAGTTATCACGTGGCTGAGCAGGCACTGATATCGTGACTGAGCATGCACTGATCATGTGCCGGGAGCCGGGAGGCATTCCACTCTGGACAAAGGTCATGAGGAAGGAGGCTCGGCATACGCAAATGCGGGATCGAGCCTCTGGAGTCCACCCGGATATTCTCGAGCATCTCCCCCAAAAACCGGAGTCTGCCTACTGTATTGCTTTGTGCTCTCACCTCTGATTTCACTGGGGGCTGTCCCCACCACCATCTCGCTCTGTCTGTCAAAGAGTTAACTTACAGCTCCAATTCATAAAGTTCCTTGTCATTCTTCCCTTTAACTTCCAGCTGAGTCTCCATCTGGAGCGCGGAACCCACCACGCTTACTAATTATGCCTGGGCTGCTAAGACCCACTCGAGAAGGTGTCTAGGGTGAGGCACCTTTCGCTATTCGAGAGGGCGCCTGCGGCCTACGTAAGTGGTGCAAACTTCTTGTGTTGAAGTTTGATTGGTCTTCCGCGTAAACCAAGCTACTCAGTCTCTTTTCTCCACCGAATTTTCCTACTGAGCTCTCCTCATACTATTATTCTTGACATCTCTGATTAGCATATAAATAGTCGCCTGGGCCATCTCTCCTTCGAATACCCTGGATCAGTTGGGGCTGGTCCCCGGCAGGTGGCGACCGAACAGGGACCTCAGGAGGCAATACTCAAAGAGCTGAGCAGACACGAACCACGCAATCAGCAGGCAATAAGCATGGAGCTCAGCAGTGACGAATCATGCTGCTCAACTGGCAATAATCAAGCACGTGACCAGGCAGGAATCACGCAGCTCAGCTGGCAATTGTCAAGCAGATGAGCCGACAGGAATCACGCAGCTCAGCTGGCAATTGTCAAGCAGATGAGCCGGCAGGAATCACGCAGCTCAGCAGGCCCTGATCACGTGACTCTGCAGGCACTGATCACGTGGCTGATCAAGTCCTGATCACGTGACTGAGCATGCACTGATCACGTGACTGACCTTGCACTGATCGTGACTGATCATGCACTGATCATGGCTGATCATGCACTGATCACGTGGCATCATGCACTGCTTACGTGGCTGATCGGCAATGATCAGTAGCTGACCATGTGCTGGTCACGTTACTGATCATGCACTGATCACGTGATTGATCATGCACTGATCATGTGGCTGATAATGCACTGATCACGTGGCTGATCATGCACTGATCACGTGGCTGATCATACACTGATCACGTGACAGATCATGCACTGATCACGTGACTGATCATGCACTGATCACGTGACTGATCATGCACTGATCACGTGACTGATCATGCACTGATCTCGTTGGTATCATCACCGCGGTTCACATGGCTGATCATGCAATGTTCACGTAGCTACCTGTACTGGTCACGTGAGTATCATGCACTGATTACGTAATTGATCATGCACTGATCACGTGGTGATCATACAGTGATCCGCGTGACTGATCATACACTGATCCGTGGCTGATGATGCACTGATCTCGTTGCTATCTGCGGTTCACATGGCTGATCATGCAATGATCACGTAGCTACCATGTACTGGTCACGTGACTGATCATGCACTGGTCACGTAATTGATCCTGCACTGATCACGTGGCTCATAATGCACTGATCACATGGCTGATCACACATGTATCACGTGACTGATCATGCACTGATCACGTGGCTCTCATGCACGGATCACGTGGCTCTCATGCACTGATCACGTGGCTATCATGCACTGATCACGTGGCTGACCACAATGATCACGTAGCTACCATGTACTGGTCACGTGACTGATCATGCACTGATCACGTAATTGATCCTGCACTGATCACATGGCTCATCACGCACTGATCCGGTGGCTGATCACTCATGTATCACGTGACTGATCATGTACAGATCACGTGACTAATCATGAAGTGATCACGTGGCTATCCTGCACTGATCACGTGGATATCATGCACTGATGACGTGACTGCGCATGCACTGATGACGTGGCTGATCGGGCACTGATCACATGGCTCATCATGCACTGATCACGTGTTTATCAGGCAATGATCAGTGACTGACAGGCGCTGATCATGGGACTGTGCACGCACTGATCACGTGGCTATCATGCACTGATCACGTGACTGCACATGCATTGATGACGTGGCTGTTCGGGCACTGATCACGTGTTTATCAGGCAGTGATCAGTGACTGACAGGCGCTGATCATGGGACTGTGCACGCACTGATCACGTGGCTATCAAGCACTGATCACGTGACTGCGCATGCACTGATGACGTGGCTGTTCGGGCACTGATCACCTGTTTATCAGGCAGTGATCAGTGACTGACAGGCGCTGATCAGGGGACTGTGCACGCACTGATCACGTGGCTGATCAGGAACTGACCACCTGACCGCGCATGCAGTGATCACGTGGCTGGTCGTTCACTGATCACGTGTTTATCATCGGGTGATCACGTGACTGAGAGGCGCTGATCACGTGACTGTGCCGTCAGTGATCACGTGGCTGAGCAGGCACTGATATCGTGACTGAGCATGCACTGATCATGTGCCGGGAGCCGGGGAGGCATTCCACTCTGGACAAAGGTCATGAGGAAGGAGGCTCGGAATACGCAAATGCGGGATCGAGCCTCAGGAGTCCACCCGGATATTCTCGAGCATCTCCCCCCCAAAAAACCGAGTCTGCCTACTGTATTGCTTTGTGCTCTCACCTCTGATTTCACTGGGGGCTGTCCCCCACCACCATCTCGCTCTCTCTGTCAAAGAGTTAACTTACAGCTCCAATTCATAAAGTTCCTTGTCATTCTTCCCTTTAACTTCCAGCTGAGTCTCCATCTGGAGCGCGGAACCCACCACGCTTACTAATTGTGCCTGGGCTGCTAAGACCCACTCGAGAAGGTGTCTAGGGTGAGGCACCTTTCGCTATTCGAGGGCGCCTGCGGCCTACGTAAGTGGTGCAAACTTCTTGTCTTGAAGTTTGATTGGTCTTCCGCGTAAACCAAGCTACTCAGTCTCTTTTCTCCACCGAATTTTCCTACTGAGCTCTCCTCATACTATTATTCTTGACATCTCTGATTAGCATATAAAGAGTCGCCTAGGCCATCTCTCCTTCGAATACCCTGGATCAGTTGGGGCTGGTCCGCGGCAGGTGGCGACCGAACAGGGACCTCAGGAGGCAATACTCAAAGAGCTGAGCAGACACGAACCACGCAATCAGCAGGCAATAAGCATGGAGCTCAGCAGTGACGAATCATGCTGCTCAACTGGCAATAATCAAGCACGTGACCAGGCAGGAATCACGCAGCTCAGCTGGCAATTGTCAAGCAGATGAGCCGACAGGAATCACGCATCTCAGATGGCAATTGTCAAGCAGATGAGCCGGCAGGAATCACGCAGCTCAGCAGGCCCTGATCACGTGACTCTGCAGGCACTGATCACGTGGCTGATCAAGTCCAGATCACGTGACTGAGCAGGCACTGATCACGTGGCTATCATGCACTGATGGCGTGACTGCGCATGCACTGATGACGTGGCTGATCGGGCACTGATCACATGGCTCATCATGCACTGATCACGTGTTTATCAGGCAATGATCAGTGACTGACAGGCGCTGATCATGGGACTGTGCACGCACTGATCACGTGGCTATCATGCACTGATCGCGTGACTGCGCATGCACTGATGGCGTGGCTGTTCGGGCACTGATCACGTGTTTATCAGGCAGTGATCAGTGACTGACAGGCGCTGATCAGGGGACTGTGCACGCACTGATCGGGTGGCTGATCAGGAACTGACCACCTGACCGCGCGTGCAGTGATCACGTGGCTGGTCGTTCACTGATCACGTGTTTATCATACGGTGATCACGTGACTGAGAGGCGCTGATCACGTGACTGTGCCGTCAGTGATCACGTGGCTGAGCAGGCACTGATATCGTGACTGAGCATGCACTGATCATGTGCCCGGAGCCGGGGAGGCATTCCACTCTGGACAAAGGTCAAGAGGAAGGAGGCTCGGCATATGCAAATGCGGGATCGAGCCTCAGGAGTCCACCCGGATATTCTGCCTACTGTATTGCTTTGTGCTCTCACCTCTGATTTCACTGGGGGCTGTCCCCCACCACCATCTCGCTCTCTCTGTCAAAGAGTTAACTTAGAGCTCCAATTCATAAAGTTCCTTGTCATTCTTCCCTTTAACTTCCAGCTGAGTCTCCATCTGGAGCGCGGAACCCACCACGCTTACTAATTATGCCTGGGCTGCTAAGACCCACTCGAGAAGGTGTCTAGGGTGAGGCACCTTTCGCTATTCGAAGGCGCCTGCGGCCTACGTAAGTGGTGCAAACTTCTTGTCTTGAAGTTTGATTGGTCTTCCGCGTAAACCAAGCTCCTCAGTCTCTTTTCTCCACCGAATTTTCCTACTGGGCTCTCCTCATACTATTATTCTTGACATCTCTGATTAGCATATAAAGAGTCGCCTAGGCCATCTCTCCTTCGAATACCCTGGATCAGTTGGGGCTGGTCCCCGGCAGGTGGCGACCGAACAGGGACCTCAGGAGGCAATACTCAAAGAGCTGAGCAGACACGAACCACGCAATCAGCAGGCAAGAAGCATGGAGCTCAGCAGTGACGAATCATGCTGCTCAACTGGCAATAATCAAGCACGTGACCAGGCAGGAATCACGCAGCTCAGCTGGCAATTGTCAAGCAGATGAGCCGGCAGGAATCACGCAGCTCAGCTCAGCGCCCTGATCACGTGACTCTGCAGGCACTGATCACGTGGCGCTGATCAAGTCCAGATCACGTGACTGAGCATGCACTGATCACGTGGCTATCATGCACTGATGACGTGACTGCATGCACACTGATGACGTGGCTGATCGGGCACTGATCACATGGCTCATCATGCACTGATCACGTGTTTATCAGGCAATGATCAGTGACTGACAGGCGCTGATCATGGGACTGTGCGATCACGTGGCTATCATGCACTGATCACGTGACTGCGCATGCACTGATGACGTGGCTGTTCGGGCACTGATCACGTGTTTATCAGGCAGTGATCAGTGACTGACAGGCGCTGATCAGGGGACTGTACGCACTGATCAGGTGGCTGATCAGGAACTGACCACCTGACCGCGCATGCAGTGATCACGTGGCTGGTCGTTCACTGATCACGTGTTTATCATCCGATCACGTGACTGAGGCGCTGATCACGTGACTGTACCGTCAGTGATCACGTGGCTGAGCAGGCACTGATATCGTGACTGAGCATGCACTGATCATGTGCCGGGAGCCGGGAGGCATTCCACTCTGGACAAAGGTCATGAGGAAGGAGGCTCGGCATACGCAAATGCGGGATCGAGCCTCAGAGTCCACCCGGATATTCTCGAGCATCTCCCCCCAAAAAACCGGAGTCTACCTACTGTATTGCTTTGTGCTCTCACCTCTGATTTCACTGGGGGCTGTCCCCCACCACCATCTCGCTCTCTCTGTCAAAGAGTTAACTTACAGCTCCAATTCATAAAGTTCCTTGTCATTCTTCCCTTTAACTTCCAGCTGAGTCTCCATCTGGAGCGCGGAACCCACCACGCTTACTAATTATGCCTGGGCTGCTAAGACCCACTCGAGAAGTGTCTAGGGTGAGGCACCTTTCGCTATTCGAGAGGCGCCTGCGGCCTACGTAAGTGGTGCAAACTTCTTGTCTTGAAGTTTGATTGGTCTTCCGCGTAAACCAAGCTACTCAGTCTCTTTTCTCCACCGAATTTTCCTACTGAGCTCTCCTCATACTATTATTCTTGACATCTCTGATTAGCATATAAATAGTCGCCTAGGCCATCTCTCCTTCGAATACCCTGGATCAGTTGGGGCTGGTCCCGGCAGGTGGCGACCGAACAGGGACCTCGGGAGGCAATACTCAAAGAGCTGAGCAGACACGAACCACGCAATCAGCAGGCAATAAGCATGGAGCTCAGCAGTGACGAATCATGCTGCTCAACTGGCAATAATCAAGCGCGTGACCAGGCAGGAATCACGCAGCTCAGCTGGCAATTGTCAAGCAGATGAGCCGGCAGGAATCACGCAGCTCAGCAGGCCCTGATCACGTGACTCTGCAGGCACTGATCACGTGGCTGATCAAGTCCAGATCACGTGACTGAGCATGCACTGATCACGTGGCTATCATGCACTGATGGCGTGACTGCGCATGCACTGATGACGTGGCTGGTCGGGCACTGATCACATGGCTCATCATGCACTGATCACGTGTTTATCAGGCAATGATCAGTGACTGACAGGCGCTGATCATGGGACTGTGCACGCACTGATCATGTGGCTATCATGCACTGATCACGTGACTGCGCATGCACTGATGACGTGGCTGTTCGAGCACTGATCACGTGTTTATCAGGCAGTGATCAGTGACTGACAGGCGCTGATCAGGGGACTGTGCACGCACTGATCAGGTGGCTGATCAGGAACTGACCACCTGACCGCGCATGCGGTGATCACGTGGCTGGTCGTTCACTGATCACGTGTTTATCATACGGTGATCACGTGACTGAGGCGCTGATCACGTGACTGTGCCGTCAGTGATCACGTGGCTGAGCAGGCACTGATATCGTGACTGAGCATGCACTGATCATGTGCCGGGAGGAGGCATTCCACTCTGGACAAAGGTCATGAGGAAGGAGGCTCGGCATACGCAAATGCGGGATCGAGCCTCAGGAGTCCACCCGGATGTTCTCGAGCATCTCCCCCAAAAAAACCGGAGTCTGCCTACTGTATTGCTTTGTGCTCTCACCTCTGATTTCACTGGGGGCTGTCCCCCACCACCATCTCGCTCTCTCTGTCAAAGAGTTAACTTACAGCTCCAATTCATAAAGTTCCTTGTCATTCTTCCCTTTAACTTCCAGCTGAGTCTCCATCTGGAGCGCGGAACCCACCACGCTTACTAATTATGCCTGGGCTGCTAAGACCCACTCGAGAAGGTGTCTAGGGTGAGGCACCTTTCGCTATTCGAGAGGGCGCCTGCAGCCTACGTAAGTGGTGCAAACTTCTTGTCTTGAAGTTTGATTGGTCTTTCGCGTAAACCAAGCTACTCAGTCTCTTTTCTCCACCGAATTTTCCTACTGAGCTCTCCTCATACTCTTATTCTTGACATCTCTGATTAGCATATATATAGTCGCCTAGGCCATCTCTCCTTCGAATACCCTGGATCAGTTGGGGCTGGTCCCGGCAGGTGGCGACCGAACAGGGACCTCAGGAGGCAATACTCAAAGAGCTGAGCAGACACGAACCACGCAATCAGCAGGCAATAAGCATGGAGCTCAGCAGTGACGAATCATGCTGCTCAACAGGCAATAATCAAGCACGTGACCAGGCAGGAATCACGCAGCTCAGCTGGCAATTGTCAAGCAGATGAGCCGACAGTAATCACGCAGCTCATCAGGCCCTGATCACGTGACTCTGCAGGCACTGATCACGTGGCTGATCAAGTCCAGATCGCGTGACTGAGCATGCACTGATCACGTGGCTATCATGCACTGATGGCGTGACTGCGCATGCACTGATGACGTGGCTGATCGGGCACTGATCACATGGCTCATCATGCACTGATCACGTGTTTATCAGGCAATGATCAGTGACTGACAGGCGCTGATCATGGGACTGTTGCACTGATCACGTGGCTATCATGCACTGATCACGTGACTGCGCATGCACTGATGACGTGGCTGTTCGGGCACTGATCACGTGTTTATCAGGCAGTGATCAGTGACTGACAGGCGCTGATCAGGGGACTGTGCACGCACTGATCAGGTGGCTGATCAGGAACTGACCACCTGACCGCGCATGCGGTGATCACGTGGCTGGTCGTTCACTGATCACGTGTTTATCATACGGTGATAACGTGACTGAGAGGCGCTGATCACGTGACTGTGCCGTCAGTGATCATGTGGCTGAGCAGGCACTGATATCGTGACTGAGCATGCACTGATCATGTGCCGGGAGCCGGGGAGCCATTCCACTCTGGACAAAGGTCAAGAGGAAGGAGGCTCGGCATATGCAAATGCGGGATCGAGCCTCTGGAGTCCACCCGGATGTTCTCGAGCATCTCCCCCCAAAAAACCAGGAGTCTGCCTACTGTATTGCTTTGTGCTCTCACCTCTGATTTCACTGGGGGCTGTCCCCCACCACCATCTCGCTCTCTCTGTCAAAGAGTTAACTTACAGCTCCAATTCATAAATTTCCTTGTCATTCTTCCCTTTAACTTCCAGCTGAGTCTCCATCTGGAGCGGAACCCACCACGCTTACTAATTATGCCTGGGCTGCTAAGACCCACTCGAGAAGGTGTCTAGGGTGAGGCACCTTTCGCTATTCGAGAGGGCGCCTGTGGCCTACGTAAGTGGTGCAGAATTCTTGTCTTGAAGTTTGATTGGTCTTCAGCGTAAACCAAGCTACTCAGTCTCTTTTCTCCACCGAATTTTCCTACTGAGCTCTCCTCATACTCTTATTCTTGACATCTCTGATTAGCATATAAAGAGTCGCCTAGGCCATCTCTCCTTCGAATACCCTGGATCAGTTGGGGCTGGTCCCCGGCAGGTGGCGACGAACAGGGACCTCAGGAGGCAATACTCAAAGAGCTGAGCAGACACGAACCACACAATCAGCAGGCAATAAGCATGGAGCTCAGCAGTGACGAATCATGCTGCTCAACTGGCAATAATCAAGCACGTGACCAGGCAGGAATCACGCACATCAGCTGGCAATTGTCAAGCAGATGAGCCGGCAGGAATCACGCAGCTCAGCAGGCCCTGATCACGTGACTCTGCAGGCACTGATCACGTGGCTGATCAAGTCCAGATCACGTGACTGAGCATGCACTGATCACGTGGCTATCATGCACTGATGACGTGACTGCGCATGCACTGGTGACGTGGCTGATCGGGCACTGATCACATGGCTCATCATGCACTGATCACGTGTTTATCAGGCAATGATCAGTGACTGACAGGCGCTGATCATGGGACTGTGCACGCACTGATCACGTGGCTATCATGCACTGATCACGTGACTGCGCATGCACTGATGGCGTGGCTGTTCGGGCACTGATCACGTGTTTATCAGGCAGTGATCGTGACTGACAGGCGCTGATCAGGGGACTGTGCACGCACTGATCAGGTGGCTGATCAGGAACTGACCACCTGACCGCGCATGCAGTGATCACGTGGCTGGTCGTTCACTGATCACGTGTTTATCATACGGTGATCACGTGACTGAGAGGCGCTGATCACGTGACTGTGCCGTCAGTGATCACGTGGCTGAGCAGGCACTGATATCGTGACTGAGCATGCACTGATCATGTGCCGGGAGCCGGGAGGCATTCCACTCTGGACAAAGGTCATGAGGAAGGAGGCGCATACGCAAATGCGGGATCGAGCCTCAGGAGTCCACCCGGATGTTCTCGAGCATCTCCCCCAAAAAAACCGGAGTCTGCCTACTGTATTGCTTTGTGCTCTCACCTCTGATTTCACTGGCGGCTGTCCCCCACCACCATCTCGCTCTCTCTGTCAAAGAGTTAACTTACAGCTCCAATTCATAAAGTTCCTTGTCATTCTTCCCTTTAACTTCCAGCTGAGTCTCCATCTGGAGCGCGGAACCCACCACGCTTACTAATTATGCCTGGGCTGCTAAGACCCACTCGAGAAGGTGTCTAGGGTGAGGCACCTTTCGCTATTCGAGAGGGCGCCTGCGGCCTCGTAAGTGGTGCAAACTTCTTGTCTTGAAGTTTGATTGGTCTTCCTCGTAAACCAAGCTACTCAGTCTCTTTTCTCCACCGAATTTTCTACTGAGCTCTCCTCATACTATTATTCTTGACATCTCTGATTAGCATATAAATAGTCGCCTAGGCCATCTCTCCTTCGAATACCCTGGATCAGTTGGGGCTGGTCCCCGGCAGGTGGCGACCGAACAGGGACCTCAGGAGGCGATACTCAAAGAGCTGAGCAGACACGAACCACGCAATCAGCAGGCAATAAGCATGGAGCTCAACAGTGACGAATCATGCTGCTCAACTGGCAATAATCAAGCACGTGACCAGGCAGGAATCACGCAGCTCAGCTGGCAATTGTCAAGCAGATGAGCCGGCAGGAATCACGCAGCTCAGCAGGCCCTGATCACGTGACTCTGCAGGCACTGATCACGTGGCTGATCAAGTCCAGATCACGTGACTGAGCATGCACTGATCACGTGGCTATCATGCACTGATGACGTGACTGCGCATGCACTGATGACGTGGCTGATCGGCACTGATCACATGGCTCATCATGCACTGATCGTGTTTATCAGGCAATGATCAGTGACTGACAGGCGCTGATCATGGGACTGTGCACGCACTGATCACGTGGCTATCATGCACTGATGACGTGACTGCGCATGCACTGATGACGTGGCTGTTCGGGACTGATCACGTGTTTATCAGGCAGTGATCAGTGACTGACAGGCGCTGATCAGGGACTGTGCGCACTGATCAGGTGGCTGATCAGGAACTGACCACCTGACCGCGCATGCAGTGATCACC